>NC_061508.1:277502963-277596351 GCF_022539505.1 Lolium rigidum
AAGTTGGGCTAGATTGCCCATATATACGTAATATAGTAGATCGCATCTTAGATAGAGTTTTACCCGTGCACGGTTAGGTGCACGCCTGAATTAGAAAGTCCCTGGACTATAAATATGTATCTAGGGTTTATGGAATAAACAACAACCAACGTTCAACCACAAATCAATCTCGGCGCATCGCCAACTCCTTCGTCTCGAGGGTTTCTACCGGTAAGCATCATGCTGCCTAGATCGCATCTTGCGATCTAGGCAGCACAAGCTTTATGTTGTTCATGCGTTGCTCGTACTGAAGCCTTTTTGATGGCGAGCAACGTAGTTATCATAGATGTGTTAGGGTTAGCATAGTTCTTCGTATCATATGCTGTCGTAGTGCAACCCTTGCATATCTAGCCGCCCTTACACCTATCTTAGGTGTAGGGGCGGCACTCCACTTGATCATTATTTAGTAGATCCGATCCGTTACGGTTGCTCCTTGTTCTTCAAGGATTAGTTTAATATACTGCAATAGTTAGGCCTTACAAGGGTTGGAGGATCCAGCGGCACGTAGGGTGTCGTTTGCTAGTCCTAGACGAGGATGTTCCGGGGATCAACCTCGTGTTGGTTTTTAGGCCCTATCTAGGATCGGCTTACGATCACCGTGCGTGGCCGCGAGGCCCAATCGTGAGTAGGATGATCCGATTATGCGGTGAAAACCCTAAATCATCGTAGATCGCATTAGCTTTATCTTGATCAAGCGGGACCACCATATATTCGTGCACCTCGTACGAATCATGGGTGGATCGGCTCCTTGAGCCGATTCACGGGACAACCTAAGAGCCGATCGAGGCTCGTATTTAATGTTTACGTGTATGCCATGCAGGAAACTAAGCGAGGCATCTCCATCACCTTCACGACCGGGTATAGGTCGGGTGGCACGCCCTTGCACCAGCATCGGACGTGTGTACCGGAGGCTTTGCGGGCCGTCGCTCGGAGGGACCGGGGCCAGCCGCAGCCCTAAGTTGTTCCCGGCTCCTCCTGTGTTGCCCGTCGCTGCCCGCCGGTGGGTTTTGACCGCAACACATTCTGGCACGCCCGGTGGGACAAGCTTCGACATCAACCACATCGCCATCTACATCTGAGATGGCGGACGGCACTCCAGTCACGTACGAGGATCTGACCGACGAGCTCAAGAAGAAGTATGACGAGGTCAAAGCCATCCTCGAAGCCGACCTCATTGGCTCTTTCCACGAGAACCCGTTCACATGGCATCGGGTGGAAGGGGTTCTCACCGGAAGCGCGCTCGATGGAGTGGACCTATCCGGTCCCGTCGGAAAGAACGTACCAGGTCCCTGCGCCAGGAGATTAGCTGCATGGTGACTCACTCGCTGCATTGCCATTCTGAGAGCCTGGTGAATACTTTGGAGCATGTCGCCTTTCGGATGATCCAGGAAGTCATGAAGCATCAGCATTCTCTATTAGGACCAGCTCTCGGGACCTACCAAGGAGAAGTGCCACTTCAGTCCCGTCCACCGTCGTCATTCGCATTGGCGGCACCAGAAGTGCCTAATTCACCGGCATGCGCCGTTGACAGGGTTGAGGACACTTACCCTGGGAGGTGCCAGCCAAGATACTCGTTCAACATCAACATGGTAGAACTGGGGCACCGTCCTGATGAGGGTAGAGACGAGGGCAGCTGCTCTCATAGCGAAGATAAGGAAGAAGCTGCTCCACGCGATCGGCCCCGACGCTGCCAAAAGATCCTGGTGATGATCAAGATGGAAGCCGATTCTAGCGATCGGCCCGTATTATCCGTACCACCTGCTCTCCCAGTATGTGGCGTCGACCTCACAGGTGACGGAAAGCTAGGGTATGGGTTTACATCGGCTGATGAGCTAGAGGAAGTCGACATTGGTCCTGGGGATAAGCCGCGACCGACTTTTATCAGCAAGAAGTTAGATCCACAGCTCGGGGGACAGATGATAGCTCTGTTAAAAGAATACCCAGATTGCTTTGCATGGGATTACACGGAGATGCCTGGGTTGGACAGGAGCATCATTGAACATCGGCTCCCCCTTAAGAAAGGATTTCGGCCGTTCCAACAACGAGCACGTCAGATGAGGGCCGAAATTCTGGAAGAAGTCAAGAAAGAGATCGAGAAAATGTTGGCCGCCGGGTTCATCGAGGCCATGCGGGTATGCTTTGAGTGGATCTCCGGTATCGTTCTGTAGAGAAGAAGGACGGCCGATGGCGTGTGGCCATCGATTTCCGAGATCTCAATAGAGCCACTCCAAAGGACGAGTATCCGATGCCAGTGGCGAAAACATTGATAAATGCCGGCTGGCGGCCACAAGGTGTTGAGCTTCATGGATGGCAACGCCGGCTATAACCAGATCTTCATGGCTCCGGAAGATATACACAAGACCGCATTCAGAGTACCAGGGGCAGTAGGCTTGTTTGAATATGTGGTCATGACCTTTGGGTTGAAGAATGCTGGTGCAACGTACCAACGAGCCATGAATTATATATTTCATGATCTGATCGGTAAGTTGGTGGAGATCTATATCGACGACGTGGTAGTCAAATCTGTCTCCATGGAGGGACACTTGGATGATTTACGGCGCGTCCTAGACCGAACTCGGAAGTTCGGACTGAGAATGAATCCGAAGAAGTGTGCCTTTGGCGTGACGGCTGGTCAATTCCTAGGTTTTACGGTTCATGAACGGGGAATTGAGATCGGCACGAAAAGTCGGGGAGGCGGTGCGTACCATGCAGCCGCCCACCACGAAGAAGGAGCTCCAACGTCTCATCGGCAAGATCAATTTTGTCCGACGATTCATCTCTAATCTGTCGGGGCGAATCGAGCCGTTCATGGCGGCTGGTGAAAACTAAATCCGATGACGAGTTTCATTGGGGGCGAACGACAACAGGCATTTGATGAGATTAAGCGGTATCTGACGACGCCGCCTGTGCTAGTTCCGCCCCAGCAAGACAGGCCGTTCTACATCTACTTGTCAGTAGCTGACACATCCATCGCTTCGGTAGTGGTGCAACTCTACGAGGGCGTTGAAAAGGTCGTTTTCTACCTCAGCGAGAAGGATGCTTTGGACGCGGAGACAAGATATCCGAGGTCGAGAAACTTTGCCTCTGCCTGTTCTTTACCTGCACCAAGCTTCATCACATCCTTTTGACGGCAGAGATCATCGTCATATGCAAGTCGGATGTTGTCAAGCACATGTTGTCGGCCCCTGTTTTGAAAGGCCGACTTGGTAAGTGGATGTTTGCGTTGTCGAGTTCGATCTCCGGTATCGGCTGCGAAAGCGATCAAGGGACAAGCGTTGGCCGATCTTATCGCTGAACGGATCGGTACCAATATAGCAGCACTATCTATACGTGCATGGGCTATGTTCTTCGATGGATCGGCTTGCGGCGATGGTTGTGGCATCGGCATTCTGCTCGTGTCGCCTCGGGGGGCAGAATACTCCTTCTCCATCAGATTATCTACCCCTTGCACCAACAACGTAGCAGAATATGAGGCAATACGTAAGGGAATGGAGTTGCTACTGGAAGCCGGGGCGGAAGCAGTAGAGCTTTTTGGAGACTCCAAGTTGGTGATTAACCAGCTCACGGATGAATATAAGTGCGAAAGTGAATCGCTTTTCCCATATTGGATGGAATGCCGTGAGTTGATGACACAGTTTCGGTACATCAACTTTAATTGGGTCCCAAGATCCCAAAATACCGAGGCCAACAATCTCGCACAAATGGCGTCAGGCTATATAGATATATCTGACGGGTCGAAAGTTCAGGTACAATTCCTGGAACAGGATGATTGGAGAGCCGAAATCTTCAATTATTTAAAAGATTTGGCTCGGGGGGCACCTAAACGGATAAGATACAAAGCCATGAAATATGTCCTCATAGGAGACGACATGTTCTACAGGACGTTGGAAGGGTTACTACTCAAGTGCTTGGGACCAACTGAGTCTAATCGGCTCTTACCTGAGGTGCATGAAGGCGCCTGTGGAACTCATCAGTCGGCTCATAAGATGAAGTGGCTAATCGGGCGATCGGGGTTTTATTGGCCCACCATGCTTGAAGATTGCTTCAATTATTACAAGGGGTGCCAAGCGTGCCGGATGTTCGGGAAGATTCGGATGGTACCGGCATCGGCGATGAACCCTATCATCAAGCCTTGGCCGTTTCGGGGTGGGGCATGGATATGATCGGCAAAATCCATCCGGCGTCGAGTAAAAAACATGAATGGATTTTGGTTATCACAGATTACTTCACCAAGTGGGTGGAAGCCGTCCCTATGAAGAAGGTGAAATCAGAAGATGTGATCAAGTTTGTGAAAGAACACATCATTCATAGGTTCGGGATTCCCCAAACTATCACGACCGATGGAGGTTCGGTCTTTGTTTCTAAAGAATTCAGGAAGTTCTGCGATGACATGGGGATTAAACTGATCCGATCATCTCCGTACTATGCTCAAGCTAATGGGCAAGCTGAAGCGTCCAATCAGAGCCTAATCAAGCTGATCAAGAGGAAAATTGACGAGAACCCTAGGGATTGGCATGAGAAGTTATCAGAAGCATTATGGGCCTACCGCATGTCGTGCCATGGAGCTATAAAGACTTCGCCGTACCAGCTTGTCTATGGACGAGGAAGCCGTATTACCTTGGGAAATTATGGCTGGATCAAGACGTGTCACGTTTCGGAATGATCGACGGCTGAAGAATATGCAGCTTTGATGAGTGACACTATTGAGGACGCAACGGAACTTAGGCTTTGGTCGTTGGAGAAGATTAAGGAGAACAAAGCCGGGGTGGCTCGTGCCTACAATAAGAAGGTTAGACCAAAGGAGTTTCAAGTTGGTGATCTAGTATGGGAAGGCTGTGTTGCCGTTAGGAACTAGGGACAAGGCATATGGCAAATGGTCTCCTAATTGGCACGGTCCGGTACAAAGTTGTCCGAGGCCTTGAAGGGTAATGCGTACATGTTGGAAGAGTTGGACGGCGAGAAGTTCCCGATGAGTCTGTCAATGGTCAACACCTCAAGAAGTATTTCCCAAGCATGTGGGATGATGGGCAGTAAGATATGGGGGCCGATTTTAAATCGGCCAGTAAAAAAAAAAATCACAGCCGATGCGCAGACATCGACTTGAGAAAACATATGGAGACAACAGTATGCAAATATAGCCGATGCATGGGCATCGACTTCGGAATAACAAAGCCGATACGCTGATATCGACTCTAGAGGAATAAGCTCAAATTAGCAAGTTAACGGAATCGGTTCAGACCAGAAATCATGATGTGTGAGACGAATCTCCTAGTGGGTTGCTGAGGAGTTCAATCTGATGGTTTGGACGAGAATTAGGCCTATTGAGGCCTGTTGGACTGCGTGTTTAGGCAACAGCTTGGCCTCAGATCGCAATGCGAGCCGATGTTCTGCTATCGGCTCTCTGTACGGCAACTCCATTCGACGATCGGCAAAGTTGACAAGGAAGCGAAATTAATTGAGGGATATTTTCTTCATTAATAGAGGGATTTCTTACAAAGAAAGAGCCGATTGCTCAGGGAAGAAGAGGGCAAAAGCCAACTACTACTACGATCCCTAATCTAGGGGCCGTTGCTTGCCCTCGTCGTCGCTGCCTCCGGCGCAGCTGGCGAGAGGCTCCTCATCAGAGCTTCCGTAGCCTTCTACGGGAGCCTCATCTTCCTCATCGTCGTCATCGCTGTCGTCGTCCCACCAGGTGCGGAGGCGCTTCGCTGGTGGGTAACCTTCGAGGGAGTCGTCGTCGTCCTCCTCCGCCTCTTCCTCGGAGGAGGTGAAATCGTCCCCGGAGAAGCGGTCGTCCTCGCTCTCCGCCTCCTCTTCCCCTTCGACGAGGAATTGAAGGTCGCCCTCTCCGTCGGTCAGGGATTTGTCATCCTCAGACCAGATGGAGGAATCGTGTTCCTCCTTGTCCCACGTCGTTGGGGCGAGAATGTCGTGCGCCGCCAACGAGCCCCACTCCGGCGTCGGCTCGCGAGATGAGGAGGAGTCAGAGAAGACCGACGAGGTGGAAGAGGAAGAAGAGGAAGACATGGCTATGGGAGATTGGGGGTTTTTTGGGTGCCGATGGCCAGAACAGAGCAAGGTGATGAAGTGGCAAACTGCTCAGAGCGGTTAAATAAAGGGGCTATAGTAGAAATTCAATGCCACAGCAGTTTCCGAGGAGGCGGTGCCCAAAGACAACGGTCAAATCACGCGGAATAGTTGAGAAGGCAGGGCATCATGATGAAGAATGCTGCGACGGTTCTGCTCTGCCATGACATGACCCGACGAAGAAAAACAGAGTGATTTTGGAATTATCAATTCCAAAACCAAGGGGGCATGTGTTATCACCAGAATTTGACCAAGTCAGAGGTGGGCCGCGATCAAGATGGGCTTAAATATTATATACGGAAGAAATACGTGAATTGGCCTTATATGCAAAGTTGGGCTAGATTGCCCATATATCTGTAATATAGTAGATCGCCTCTTAGATAGAGTTTTACCCGTGCACGGTTAGGTGCACGCCTAAATTAGAAAGTCCCCTGGACTATAAATATGTATCTAGGGTTTATGGAATAAACAACAACCAACGTTCAACCACAAATCAATCTCGGCGCATCGCCAACTCCTTCGTCTCGAGGGTTTCTACCGGTAAGCATCATGCTGCCTAGATCGCATCTTGCGATCTAGGCAGCACAAGCTTTATGTTGTTCATGCGTTGCTCGTACTGAAGCCTTTTTGATGGCGAGCAGCGTAGTTATCATAGATGTGTTAGGGTTAGCATAGTTCATCGAAACATATGCTGTCGTAGTGCAACCCTTGCATATCTAGCCGCCCTTACACCTATCTTAGGTGTAGGGGCGGCACCCCGCTTGATCATTATTTAGTAGATCCGATCCGTTACGGTTGCTCCTTGTTCTTCAAGGATTAGTTTAATATCTGCAATAGTTAGGCCTTACAAAGGGTTGGAGGATCCAGCGGCACGTAGGGTGTCGTTTGCTAGTCCTAGGCGAGGATGTTCGGGGATCAACCTCGTGTTGGTTTTTAGGCCCTATCTAGGATCGGCTTACGATCACCGTGCGTGGCCGCGAGGCCAATCGTGAGTAGGATGATCCGATTATGCGGTGAAAACCCTAAATCGTCGTAGATCGCTATAGCTTTATCTTGATCAAGCAGGACCACCATATATTCATGCACCTCGTACGAATCATGGGTGGATCGGCTCTTTGAGCCGATTCACAGGACAACCTGAGAGCCGATCGAGGCTCGTATTTAATGTTTATGTGTATGCCATGCAGGAAACTAAGCGAGGCATCTCCATCACCTTCCTGACCAGGTATAGGTCAGGTGGCACGCCCTTGCACCAGCATCGGACGTGTGTACCAGAGGCTTTGCGGGCTGTCGCTCGGAGGGACCAGGGCCAGCCGCAGCCCTAAGTTGTTCCCGGCTCTACTGTGTTGCCCGTCGCTGCCCGCCGGTGGGTTTTGACCACAACAGGAACATATGTTGTATTACAGGATTGAGATGAACAAATCTAGCTTCTAACATGTGTACTAAAGAAGCAGCAGCAATTTCATAAGTAGGAGCAAGTTCTACCAAGTGTCTATCTTCAAAATCTTCAACCGTACTAATATGAGTGAAAAAATCTTCTATATTATCTTTTCCAATGATAGACCCT
Source organism: Lolium rigidum (assembly GCF_022539505.1). Lineage (NCBI taxonomy): Eukaryota > Viridiplantae > Streptophyta > Magnoliopsida > Poales > Poaceae > Lolium > Lolium rigidum. The sequence goes on from NC_061508.1 coordinate 277,510,657, forward strand.
CGTCCTACCGGTACATCTTTAAGAGTGAACTTAGGAGGAAACATGATGAAATAAGTAAAGTAAATGCAAGTAACTAATTTTTTTGTGTTTTTAATATGGAGAACGCAAACAAGATAGTAAATAAAGTAAAGCAAGTAACTAATTTTTTTGTATTTTGATATAGTGCAGCAAACAAAGAAGTAAATAAAATAAAGCAAGATAAAAACAAAGTGAAGAGATTGGAAGTGGAGACTCCCCTTGCAGCGTGTCTTGATCTCCCCGGCAACGGCGCCAGAAAAAGAGCTGTTGACGTGGGAGTTGAAAATCTTTGTGGTGTAACTTTTCTTCATTCCCCGGCAACGGCGCCAGAAAAAGAGCTTGATACGCATACAACACGCGTCCGTTGTGAACCCCAAGAGGAAGGTGTGATGCGTACAGCAGCAAGTTTTCCCTCAGTAAGAAACCAAGGTTTATCGAACCGGTGAGGAGCCAAGAAGCACGTTGAAGGTTGATGGTGGCGGAGTGTAGTTCGGCGCAACACCGAGGATTCCGGCGCCAACGTGGAACCCGCACAACACAACCAAAATACTTCGCCCCAACGTGACGATGGAGGTTGTCAATCTCACCGGCTTGCTGTAACAAAAGATTAGATGTATAGTGTGGATGATGATGTTTGCAGAGAACAGTAAGAACAATGTTTGCAGTAGATTGTATTCGATGTAAAGAATGGACTGGGGTCCACAGTTCTACTAGTGGTGTCTCTCCAATAAGAAATAGCATGTTGGGTGAACAAATTACAGTTGGGCAATTGACAAATAAAGATGGCATGACAATGCACATACATATTATGATGATTAGTGTGAAATTCAATTGGGCATTACGACAAAGTACATAGACCGCTATCCAACATGCATCTATGCCTAAAAAGTACACCTTCGGGTTAGCATCCGCACCCCTTCCAGTATTAAGTTGCAAACAACAGACAATTGCATTAAGTATGGTGCGTAATGTAATCAACACAAATATCCTTAGACATAGCATTGATGTTTTATCCCTAGTGGCAACAGCACATCCACAACCTTAGAACTTTCTGTCACTGTCCCAGATTTAATGGAGGCATGAACCCACTATCGAGCATAAATACTCCCTCTTGGAGTTACAAGTAACGACTTGGCCAGAGCCTCTACTAGCAACGGAGAGCATGCAAGATCATAAACAACACATAGACGATAGATTGATAATCAACATAACATAGTATTCCATATTCATCGGATCCCAACAAACGCAACATGTAGCATTACAAATAGATGATCTTGATCATGTTAGGCAGCTCACAAGATCCGACAATGATAGCACAATGAGGAGAAGACGACCATCTAGCTACTGCTATGGACCCATGGTCTAGGGGTGAACTACTCACACATCACTCCGGAGGCGATCATGGCGATGAAGAGTCCTCCGGGAGATGATTCCCCTCTCCGGCAGGGTGCCGGAGGCGATCTCCTGAATCCCCCGAGATGGGATTGGCGGCGGCGGCGTCTCTGGAAGGTTTTCCGTATCATGGCTCTCGGTACTGGGGTTTTCTCGACGAAGGCTATAAGTAGGCGGAAGGGTAGGTCAGGGGGCGCCATGAGGGGCCCACACGCCAGGGCGGCGCGGCCCCAGCCCTAGCCGCGCGGCCCTACTGTGTCGCCGCCTCGTGGCCCCACTTCGTATCTCCTCCGGTCTTCTGGAAGCTTCGTGGAAAAATAAGACCCTGGGCTTTGATTTCGTCCAATTCCGAGAATATTTCCTTACTAGGATTTCTGAAACCAAAAACAGCAGAAAATAACACCTGGCTCTTCGGCATCTTGTTAATAGGTTAGTGCCGGAAAATGCATAAATATGACATAAAGTGTGTATAAAACATGTAGGTATCATCAATAAAGTAGCATGGAACAAATGAAATTATAGATACGTTTGAGACGTATCAGCAGGGGATCAAAAGAAAAAGGAAGTAGCCAAAAATTAGGGGTCAAAAATAACTCCAAGAAAGGAAACTTTTATTGTTCGTAGAGGATGACATGCGGGACCCATGAGCCACTAGCTTACTCAACGTTTCAAAGGCGGCATGAGATCGAAAGAAAAAGGCAAGTGAAAAAATATCAGGAGCCAAAGATAATCCAAGAAAAGAAACTTTATTGTACATAGAGGATGACATGCGGGTCCCATTTAGCAGCAGCGGTCTCAATGTTTCAAATGCGTCTTGAGATAAAAAGAAAAAGAAAGTTGATTGTACATAGAGGATTACATGCGGGTCCCATGAGTCAGCAGCCTAATCAACGTTTCCAAGGCGGTAGGGGATCAAAAGGAAAAGGAAATAGCCAAAAATCAGAGGGTGAAAAAAAATCCAAGAAAATAAATTTTTATAGCACATAGAAGATGACATGCGGGTCCCATGAGCCAGCAGGTTCCTCAACGTTTCAAACGTGGCATGAGATCTAAAGAAAAAGGCAAGTGACCAAATATCAGGAGCCAAAAATAATTCAAGAAATGAAACTTGATTGTACATAGAGGATGACATGCGGGTCCCATGAGCCAGCAGGTTCATCAACGTTTCAAACGTGGCATGAGATCAAAAGAAAAAGGCATGTGACCAAATATCAGGAGCCAAAAATAATTCAAGAAAAGAAACTTCATAGTACATAGAGGATGACATGTGGGTCCCATTTAGCAGTAGCGGTATCACCGTTTCAAATGTAGCATGAGATCAAAAGAAAATGGCAAGTGACCAATTATCGGGTGCCAAAAAGAATGCAAGAAAAGAAAGTTTTGTAGTACATAGAGGATGACATGCGGGTCCCATTTAGCTGCAGCGGTATCACCGTTTGAGAGGCGGCACGGGATCGAAAGAAAAAGGCAAGTGACCAATTATGAGGTGCCAAAAAAATCCAAGAAAAGAAAGTTTTATAGTACATAGAGGATGACATGCAGGTCCCATTTTGCAGCAGCGGTCTCACCGTTTGAGAGGCGGCACGAGATCGAAAGAAAAAGGCAAGTGACCAAATATGAGGTGCCAAAAAATCCAAGAAAAGAAAGTTTTATAGTACATAGAGGATGACATGCGGGTCCCATTTAGCAGCAGCGGTCTCACCGTTTGAGAGGCGGCAGGGGATCGAAAGAAAAAGGCAAGTGACCAAATATGAGGTGCCAAAAAAAACTCCAAGAAAAGAAAGTTGATTGCACATAGAGGGTGACATGCGGGTCCCATTTAGCAGCAGCGGTCTCAATGTTTCCAAGGAGGCACGGGATCAAAAGAAAAAGGAAGTAGCCAGAAATCAGGGGGTCAAAAAATCCAAGAATAGAAAGAATTTTGGTTCACAGAGGATGACATGCGGGACCCATGATCCTGCATCGTAAACGGCTCGATCGGAGAGTGTTGAACGAGATGGCGCGATCGAGAAAAAAAACAATGCTAGAGAGGCTGCCATCTGGGCTCTACATCCCTGGGCGATGCGGATTTGCGTTGACTCGGTCGGCGAACCCGAGAATTCGCGATGCACCACGTCCCGGGCCACCATAGGAGACGTTTTGGCCGCTTTCGTCGGGCTAGGTGGCCTCAAAAACGAGAAAAAAAAAGTTTTGACATGCACCACGGAGAGACCCAAAATCGTCGGCCATGGTGCACCAGCAACCACGGCGCGACTTCAACTTCGTCGGCCATGGCAACTTTTCTTGTAGTGTCTCAGACGCCAAAGCTCCGACTCTCTACAGTACTACATCTGCTTCGCTGCCGGCATACTCCTCCACAGCATAGCCTTGATTGTGTTGGTTGTCCACCCACCGGATCCGCTCCCCCACCGCCCTCGCCATCGACGGATCTGCTTCACCGCCGACCTCATCCACAGTGTAGCAATCAACGTCTTTCCTGTCGATGCACCAGATCCTCTCCAACGGAACCGGATCTACTTCACCATGCCCCCCCTCCACAGAAGCCGATCTATTCCATCGACTACATCAGTGCAGAGGCTATATCAACTTTACCGAAGCCCTTGCCAGCCAACCAGATCTCCTTCACTAATGCCCGCTTCTCTTGAAACAGGGTCGATTCATCGTCTCCCACGATCGCCGCCGCTGGAATGCAAGCAGCCGCCCCTGTCCACCCCGCCGAAGCCTGGTAAGTACTTTAGCCCGTTTGATCGCGGTGTTTCTTTATTCATATTTTGTATAGTTATTTGCAAATCTCATATGCCATTAACTTTCTTGATGTGTTGTGATACGCGTACAGCACGCGACCGTTGGGAACCCCAAGAGGAAGGTGTGATGCGTACAGCAGCAAGTTTTCCCTCAGTATGAAACCAAGGTTTATCGAACCAGTAGGAGCCAAGAAGCACGCTGAAGGTTGATGGCGGCTAGATGTAGTGCGGCGCAACACCAGGGATTCCGGCGCCAACGTGGAACCTGCACAACACAACCAAAGTACTTTGCCCCAACGAAACGAGTGAGGTTGTCAATCTCACCGGCTTGTCTGTAACAAAGGATTAGATGTATAGTGTGGATGATGATTGTTTGCAGAGAACAGTAGAACAATTGCAGTAGATTGTATTTCAGATGTAAAGAATGGACCGGGGTCCACAGTTCACTAGAGGTGTCTCTCCCATAAGATAAATAGCATGTTGGGTGAACAAATTACAGTTGGGCAAACGACAAATAGAGAGGGCATGACCATGCACATACATGATATGATGAGTATTGTGAGATTTAATTGGGCATTACGACAAAGTACATAGACCGCTATCCAGCATGCATCTATGCCTAAAAAGTCCACCTTCAGGTTATCATCCGAACCCCTTCCAGTATTAAGTTGAAAACAATAGACAATTGCATTAAGTATGGTGCGTAATGTAATCAATATCTACATCCTCGGACATAGCATCAATGTTTTATCCCTAGTGGCAACAGTACATCCATAACCTTAGAGGTTTCTGTCACTCCCCGCATTCACGGAGACATGAACCCACTATCGAGCATAAATACCCCCTCTTGGAGTTACTAGCAAAAACTTGGCCGAGCCTCTACTAATAACGGAGAGCATGCAAGATCATAAACAACACATAGATATCAATTGATAATCAACATAACATAGTATTCTCTATCCATCGGATCCCAACAAACACAACATATAGCATTACAGATAGATGATCTTGATCATGATAGGCAGCTCACAAGATCCGACAATGAAGCATAATGAGGAGAAGACAACCATCTAGCTACTGCTATGGACCCATAGTCCGGGGGTGAACTACTCACTCATCACTCCGGAGGCGACCATGGCGGTGTAGAGTCCTCCGGGAGATGAATCCCCTCTCCGGCAGGGTGCCGGAGGCGATCTCCTGAATCCCCCGAGATGGGATTGGCGGCGGCGGCGTCTCTGGAAGGTTTTCCATATCGTGGCTCTCGGTACTGGGGGTTTCGCGATGAAGGCTATTTGTAGGCGGAAGGGCAGGTCAGGGGGCCACACAAGGGGCCCACACCATAGGGTGGCGCGGCCAGGGCTTGGGCCGCGCCGCCCTACTGTGGCGCCGCCTCGTGGCCCCACTTCGTTAGTCCTCCGGTCTTCTGGAAGCTTCGTGTGAAAATAGGCCCCTGGGCGTTGATTTCGTCCAATTCCGAGAATATTTCCTTACTAGGATTTCTGAAACCAAAAACAGCAGAAAACAGCAACTGGCTCTTCGGCATCTCCTTAATAGGTTAGTTCCAGAAAATGCATAAATATGGTGTAAAGTATGCATAAAACATGTAGATATCATCAATAATGTGGCATGGAACTTAAGAAATTATCGATACGTCGGAGACATATCATGTTGCTTCACATGAAGTTTGTTTTAATATTGTACAAAAGCATTATCCGGTCGCTACCATCCTGTTCATTTTGCTGCCAGCTATTTTTTTACTGCATGATATTGTCGCACTGCTTTTATAGTCATGCTCTGGAATTTTTTCCAATCTGGTTGTTCTTATACCACGTCATTAGCTCACCACTAGCTGCTAGTTGTTTTCTCCTGCCTGCTATTGTCACACTACTTTTATAATCATGTGATGACCCACAAGTATAGGGGATCGCAACAGTCTTCGAAGGAAGTAAAACCCAATTTATTGATTCGACACAAGGGGAGCCAAAGAATATTTGTAAGCCTTAACAGCGGAGTTGTCAATTCAGCTGCACCTGGAAACAGACTGGCTCGCAAGAGTTTATCAGTAGCAACAGTTTTATAGCAGTAGCAGTAGTGAAATATCAGCAGCAGTGTAACAAAGACAGCAGTAGTGATTATACTAAACAGCACGATTAAAATACTGTAGGCACAAGGATGGATGAACGGGCGCTGCATGGATGAGAGAACTCATGTAACAATCAAGGTAGGGCATTTGTAGATAGTAATAAAACAGTATCCAAGTACTAAACAACTGTAGGCATGTGTTCCGTATATAGTCGTACGTGCTCGCAATGAGAAACTTGCACAACATCTTTTGTCCTACCAGCCGGTGGCAACCGGGCCTCTAGGGAATCTACTGGTAATTAAGGTACTCCTTTTAATAGAGCACCGGAGGAAAGCATTAACACTCCGTGAACACATGTGATCCTCATATCACCGCCTTCCCCTCCGGTTGTCCCAATTTCTGTCACTTTGGGGCCTCGGGTTCCGGACAGCAATATGTGTATACAACTTGCAGGTAAGATCATAAAGCAATGAATATCATCATGAATTGGTAACATGTTCAGATCTGAGATCATTGCACTCGGGCCCTAGTGACAAGCATTAAGCATAACAAGTTGCAACAATATCATAAAAGTACCAACTACGGATACTAGGCACTATGCCCTAACAATCTTATGCTATTACATGACCAATCTCATCCAATCCCTACCACCCCCTTCAGCCTACAGCGGGGGAATTACTCACACATGGATTGGGGAAGCATGGCTGGTTGATGGAGAGGCGTCGGTGGTGATGATGGCGTTGATCTCCTCCAATTCCCCGTCCCGGCGGAGTGCCAGAACGGAGTTTCTGGTCCCGAGACGGAGTTTCGCGATGGCGGCGGAGTTCTGGATGTCTTCTGGCAATTCCGTCGAACCCCCTCGCGTTTTTAGGATAGAGGGCTTAAGTAGTCAAAAGGGGAGCGTCGGAGGCTGGCCGAGGCGCCGCCACCATAGGCCGGCGCGGCCCAGGGGCACACCGCGCCGCCTGGTGTTGTGGGCTCCTCGTGGCCCCCCTCCGTCTCGTCTTCTGGCTCCGTCAATCTTCTATGAAAATAGGCCCATTGCAATTATTCCCGGGGAATTTCCTGAAAGTTGAGTTTCTGCACAAAAATAGGACACCAGGGTAATTCTGCTGAAAACAGCGTTAGTCCGTGTCAGTTGTATCCAAAATACACAAATTAGAGGCAAAACAAAAGCAAAAGTGTTCGGGAAAGTAGATACGTTTTAGACGTATCAACTCCCCCACAAGCTTAGCTTATTGCTTGTCCTCAAGCAATTCAGTTAGCAACTGAGTGCGATAAAAGAACTTTCACGAACACATTTGTTCATATGATGTAAATATTCTCATGATATGGACAAGTACTTAGGCAATTCATAATAAGATACATGCAAATAAAGTCATCTAATAGCTTTGTCAATCATGGAAAAGGTACCAACAAATTAATAATAAGCATCATGAATCATGTCTATCAGCAAGATTGCAATGTTCATAAAAGGATATGATAAAGTGGTATCTCGCTTGCCCGTATTTGTACAGCAAAACATAAATACCCGGGCACCTTTGAAGTTCATGGAAAGACTGGAAGTAGAGATTATCAAAGATAAAAGCATCAAAGTTATACCACAGTTAATCACATTTTGGGACAAGCATATTATACTAAGAATGACAATTGTGCTCTCAAGAAGGTGCTCAAAGAAAGGATGGTGACTCAACGTAAAAGTAAAAGATTGGCCCTTCGCAGAGGGAAGCGGGGATTAACATGCGCTAGAGCTTTTCATTTTTAAAACAGAAGTAAAATTGTTTTGAGAGGTGTTTGTTGTTGTCAACGAATGGTAGTGGGCACTCCAACTACCTCGTCAACCAGACTTTCAAGAGCGGCTCCCATGAAGGACGTTATCTCTACCAGCAAGGTAAATCATCCCTCTTCTCTTTTGTTTACACACGTACTTTAGTTTCATTATGGATGACACTCCTCCCAACCTTTGCTTACACAAGCCATGGCTAACCGAATCCTCGGGTGCCTTCCAACATTCACATACCATGGAGGAGTGTCTATTTGAAAATTAAGTTGCTTACTGATAAATCAGGGCAAAACACGTGAAGAGAATTATTGATGAAAGTTAATTAATTGGGGCTGGGAACCCCGTTGCCTGCTCTTTTTGCAAAATTATTGGATAAGCGGATGTGCCACTAGTCCATTGATGAAAGTCTGTCAGGAGTAAATGACAAGGTTGAAAGATAAAACACCACATACTTCCTCATGAGCTATAAAACATCGACACCAATTGAGAAGTATTTTGAAGGTTTAAAGGTAGCACATGAGAATTTACTTGGAATGGTTTGAAATGCCATGCATAGGTATTTATGGTGGACACACTTGGGAATAACTTGGTTTTCAGGGGTTTGGAAGCACGAGCAGAATTCCCGATCAGTACAAGTGAATGCTAGCAATAGACTGGGAAGCGACAATCAAGAGAGCAGTAACCGTCATAATCATGCTTGCGAGAAAATAAATTAACGGAGGCATAAAAGTGATACAAGAACTCTGAGGCAAAGTAAATCATCGAGGCTTAATTGACTTTTGTTCAGTCATATGCATGCGTGAGCATGTGCCAAGTCGATTCAAGTGAATTATTCAGAGGAGGATACCACAATGTCATACCTATCTATGAATAAAACAATACAAGCAAATATTTATGACATGCTACTCATATTAATAAATTGGAGCTAAACATGAGAGATCATGAACTACTAGACTTCTTAAATGACATATACCTCACATGAACCAACTAAGAATTCTCACATGGATGAGTATATGTACAAAAATGAAAACAAATAGAGTTCATACCAGCCTCTCACCACAGTCGAGTTGTCGTAGATCGTCATTATTGCCTTTCACTTGTGTAGCTTGAATAATATGAAATGAAAACCAAGCTCCAGCCACCGAAGACCGCTGAACTCCATAATAAACTTTACAAAACCAAAGAAGAACAACAAATATTTTTGGTGTTTTCGAATTGGAGACAAGAACAAAAGGAAACAAGCAAACAAAGCAAAATCTTTTTGGATTTTCTCATAGCAAACTAGCGATAGTAAATAAAGCAAAATAGGAACAAGAAACCAAAATAAAAAAATGGTAAAGAGAAACAATAGAAATATTTTTGGTCTTTTTGTGTTTTAGGAAAGAAACAAAGCAAAAACAAAAGAATGAAAACTAAAGAGTCACATAAACACAAAGTAGCAGAAATCCGTCAAACTTGATAGCAATACAGTAATCAATTTTTACGAAAATCTTCCGCTGCTCAAATCGAAAAGTGCTCAACTAATGAAAGTTAGATAATAACCTGGGGAACATGCAAAAAAATTGGCTTTGCAAAATAGCGTTCTGGCTGTTTTTAGGAATGTTTTTAGTATCAGTCCAGAATCTGTTTTTAGATAGCACTTCCCCAAATATCATCTTCCTCTTATTAGAGGTCACCTTAAGAAGTGAAACAAGTATGTACAAGTATCCGGCAATTGTAATATGCAATGAATGATTGATGCCGGCATACCTCCCCCCAAGCTTAGGCTTTAAGCCTAAGTGGAGATCAACCCCAGCGAGGGTCAGGGTTCCACGCCGGTGGATCATACATGGCGTGGTCATAATAAGGTCCCTGTGCAGAAGAAATGGGTGAAGGCTCCACATGCCCAAAATGTTGATGTGAAGAACTCGCTGCATTGGATGACAAGTCGAGGGGTTCCTCGGCCTCCTCCGTGCCGTCCCCTGCATGATGGCCACCCCCTCTATGTATGCATCAAGTTCATCTTCTGTGGCCGACCAATTTTTCCTGGAATCAAGGTTAAACAAAGCAGGTGCAGGCAATCCTACTAGCCTTTCAGTTTCAGTTGTTCTCCACTTTTTCTTGTAAAAGGTTATCTCATAGGACAGGTTATTCAAATTAGACCAATCAGAAACACAGTCATATTTTATCATGGAAGCAATATCAAGTTTCTCTATGGAGAGCTGAACATCAAGAGGGTGAGGTTCTACACCATGCATAGCTAGCAAACGAGAGGCGATGAGACCTCCAAAAATTCCTCCTTTATCGCGGTTAGTAGCAAGTCTAAAGGCTATCAAAGCACCCAAATTATAAGTCCTATCACGTTGCAATGCAGCAGCTAGGAAAACCAAATCATGGATAGATAACTTATTTGCATTCTTTCTAGCAAGTACGCAATGCCCTCCGATTGGGGCTTAGGGTTGACGGAATCCTGCAAGCTGACACGAGACATCGGTTCAGAGACAAGCGGGGAGAGCGATTTACCCAGGTTGGCCCTCGATGAGGTAAAACCCTTACGTCCTGCCTGTCTGATCTTGATTATGAAGATATTGGGTTACAATGGGGTGCCGAATAGTTCGGCTGAGATCTCATCGAGAGGCTAAGTGCTACGATGACCTAACTCTAGACTTTGGTGGCTAAGATTGCTAAGATTGATTGTGTGTCCCTCGGCAGCCCCTCTCCTGGCCTTTATATAGGGGGCCAGGTCTCAAGAGGTCTAACCGAGTACGACTAGGTTTACAGTAGTTTTAAATCTAATCTTTCCTTGTTCGGCTGCTTCCTTGTCTTGCCCGTCAAGGAATCTTCTGATGCGCCATCCAAGTGGCCCGTCTTGCCTCCAAGTGCCTTCATGGGCCTCCAACTAGATAATACGGGATAGGGCAATGTCGGTTACCTGAAGGGTAATGCCCGCGTAAGTAGCCCCCGAGTGTCTAGCCGAACATAGTTCGGGTAGAGACTGAAGCATGTCTCCTTTGAATGTTCTTCTCCTTGATTGTACTTGTTCATCTTGAATCAACATCATCTTCTTCTGTCAGGTGCGCATCAGCGCTCCCAATGGGAGTAGCCCCCGAGTCTAGGTACGGATGCTTGCAATCCGTGCGTAGACTCAAGTTGTACCACTCGAAGTTCTGCTCTGCCAAAGTTTTTCTTCAAGTCTTCATAGGTCATCCGATATATTTGCCGCATGCAAGGGATAATGAGTAACGTGCCCAACTTTTGCTGGTTGACTACCGATGGCAAAACAACGTTACCCTACACAGAATCAAGTCCCCGGGCATGATCCTGGAGTGCAAAAAAGTTCTGTCGGGTGCGCGTCACGCGCTCCCGATGGGAGTAGCCCCCGAGTCTGAGCGCAGGTGCTTGCAATCGGGTGCAGACTCGAGCTGATTAGTCAACTTTTTCTTCAATTTTTTTTCTTCGACTCCTCATTCTGTCGGGTGCGCGTCAGCGCTCCCGATGGGAGTAGCCCCCGAGTCTAAGTGCAGATGCTTCGCAATCTGTGCATAGACTCAAGTTCACCATCCGATACCTTTTTATTTCTTCGAGTGCTTTGAGCATTCCTCACGATGTCATTGATGACGTTTTACTATCATCTTGATTTTGACTGATAAGACGCGACCCGCTGGGCCACTCTTTCTCTGTCTGGCCCTATTTTTAAGCAATATCCACCCTTCTCGCGCAGTTACCAAGGCGGCTCCTCGATTCCCGCAATCATCAATGGAAAAAGGTCCACTTAATGAACTGGCATAATGACACGTGCCCGCGCAGCCCTCAAGTTTTTCCTCTCTTAAAAGCTTCAAAGAACGAAGATCTCTAATCTTCTCCCACATTTTCCGTAGCATCTTCTTGTCCTTCTTCTTCTTCCTTTCTTCGCAACCGCTGCGCCGCCATCACCGCTTTTCCGATTCTCTCCAGATCTCGCAATGGTGAAGAAGAAGAGCCTCACCGCCGCTGCCAGTTCCACGAGCGGTGGCGCCGCCGCCAAATCCTCCTCGAATGCTCCGAAGAGGAGTGCTTCAGATGCTCCTCCTCCAGCTCCGGCGCCGCCGGCGCCGCCAGGCTCGATAGCCAAGCCTGTGGATTGGCTAGCGTCCTCCATCATGAAGCGTGATGAGAAGAGGGCCCGACGCCTCGGGTTAATCTCCTCCGACGAGGGGAACGTGATTCTTCCAGGTGCGATTTCTCGGCCCAATCCCCCTGCTAGTTTTTCCGTGGTGTTCCTGTCGTTCCTGTATCGGGGTCTCTCGCTTCCTGCCCATGAATTCCTTCACCATCTTCTGCGGACTTATGAATCCAACTGTGGCAACTCACCCCTAACTCAATCCTTCACGTTGCTGTGTTCATCACCCTCGGTGAGGCGTTCTTGGGCATTGAGCCCCATTTTGGGTTGTGGAAAAAGATCTTCTATGTTAAGAGGTACAACAGTAGTAATGGATCTTTTGTCATCGGAGGAGTGGGGTTTTTGGCCTGTTCAGAGGTTAACTATTTCAGTTTCCCAATGAGAGAATCCGTGCAAGGATGGAGACTGAAATGGTTTTATGTTAAGGACTCCTCGACAACCGAGTCCCAGCTTCCTTGCTTTGCCAACGTCCTTGAAGCCAAGCCTAAGGATTCTTGGAAGAACATTCTCTCTCCCGACGAAAAGACAACAGCCGACGAATTATTTGCCAAATTCCTTTGGATCAAGGAGGCCGATGGTCAAACTATGATCAGCACAGAGGTGGCAGCGGTGTTCTTGAAGTCCAACCAGTCATGGCCAGAATTTGTCCGATGTGGTTGTATTCGGGTCTAAAGGATGAAACTAGGATAAACATTGCTGAACTGTCGGAAAAAGAGCTGCTTGATGAAGTCCGCCGACTTACTCTCTTCAGTCAGGAAGACTCGATCCCATTGATATCTTCTTATACTCCTCTTGATGCCGATCATCCATCATCAGAGGTAATTTTCCTTCTCATACTCTTATTACGCTACCTCCACTTAGTCGTTATAATTATTATTGTTCTTATTTGTTCTTTTCTTCGACAGATCCCCATAGTTTCTGGAGACTTGCATGATTCGCCAAACGATACTTCTGAGGGAAGAGGCTCCTCAGTCCTTGTTGATTTTCATACTGCCGAACACACAGGCCCAGAGAGTGAACACGATGATCCGATAGATTCTGAAGCTGTCCATATCGATCTTCCTTCCTCAGCCGATGATGCTTGCGGCACAGAAGGATCAGTGCGTGATGATAACGCTGATCGTGATACCTTTGTTAATGCAGCTGTGGAGGAGACCAGGGCTTCGCCCGCGAAGAGATCAACCGACGACTTTGCCGACGAAGACGATCTCTTTGATATGTAAGCGCCTTCTTCCCTGAATTCATATTTCGTCCTTTACTTCTTGCATTTCTTTCATAACTTTTGTCAATCATTTCCTTTCGTAGTGACGAAGGTTTCATTGAGCCTCCGTCTAAGAAAGCCAAATCTGGCGCTACTCCGCCGGATGTCGCGGCTTCTGAAGCTTCGGCTCCTAAGGCAGCCCCCGCGGCTCAGGTATCGACTGCTTCCTCCCTTTCTAAATGGAAAGATGTTCCTTCAACTGCTGCCGCCATGACTCCTCCTTCTGTAAGTCCTTTTGGATTACCACGCGAATTTCCTGAAGTGTACCTTGTTTAACGATTCTTCGTCAAACATTCTCTTTCTTTTAGGACATGCGAGGTGTTATATCCTCTTTGGAGGCCTTCGCCTCCCAATTCACTTCTCTGGAGGCAGACAAGGTTCGGCTTCAAAAGGAAGTTAAATCTTGTTCCTCGAAGTTGGATGGCGCAGTCAAGATAGCTGCCGAAGCTCATCAAGAAGTTGACTCCCTGAAGGAGGAACTAGGCAAGCTGAAGGAGAAGCTGAAAGAAGAGGAGGCGTCCGGGCTGGCTGCCGAGGCTCGGGCAGCCGAAAAGGATGAACTCCTTCGTCTGTCTTCCTTGGCTTTGCTTGGTAATTTCTTTTATACTCCTCTGTTGATTATTTCACTTGTAAATTCGATCTTTTGTCAGTGATCTTTTCCATTTCATTCTCTTGCAGAAGCCGCCAACATCCCCGCCAGTGCCTTGGACAAAATTCCAAACAACTCTCTGGCCAACGGCGTGTCGATGACTCTCGCCTCCCACCAGCTTACAAGAGAGCTTCTTGAAAAGGGAAAAGGTGCCATGGCGCGGATGCACTCGATGATCTTCCCCAAGATTAATCAAGACAAAACTCTGGGGCAGTTGATCGACGCCTTCGCGGTTGACACCAAAGAGGTTATCGAGGTATTCAAACGCACTTCGCGTACCTATGGTGCCCTCCTTGCCTTCCAACTTATGATGGGTCATGGCTTTAAAGCCGATATCGAAGAAATGTCTAAAGAGCTGCCGAAGGAGCAAGATGGGCGGTATGTTGATTTAAGCATCTTCAAGACGTCACCTCTTAAGTGTGCACGCCAGCTCCTTGAGCTGGTTTCATCAAGGAAGACATCGGCTGGCCCTAGTTTATCGACTCAGACCCAAGCCCTTTGATTCTTGTAACAAACTTTTCTTTGAGCTTGATGTGAAACAATGTTCTGTCGGATAACTTCTCCTTGTAATAAACTTTGTGCTAGCATTGTTGCTAGCATACTCTTGTTATGATATTTTCGCTTGCATTCTCCCGATGGGAGTACCTTCCGATGTTGATGTAAATCGATCTGTCACGCCTTTGACGCTTTTCCTTGCAGGTGTTCCCAGTGCCTGCATTTGTTGACGATTCTTCGGGTGCTCTTTCTGAGGATGATCGAGTCCAACGTATGAAGGATTGGATCACGCAGTTGGAAAAGGATCTGCGCAGCACCTATGCCTTGGCTGCTATCATCAAGAAGAAGGGCAAGATTGTAGCTGACGTAGAGCGCTATGCTCTTACTGAACTGCATAAGGCCACTGAAAGTTTAAGCTGTAAGTTCCTTGGTCCCTGTGTTCATTACTCTTTCGTCAAAAACGTAATGCCTGATCTTCCGTTGGCTCCTCTGCTAGTCATAGCTTTGAACCTGTCAACACCCGGATTTTTAAGTCTGAATGCCTAGTATGTCATACATCGCAATCCCAGGAATATTGTTGTTGCGAGGCATAATAGTTAAGTATCACAGTCATCATTCATTACAAACCATAATGTCTTACAACTTGGAATCACATGATCCATATTACACGAATAGTCGATCTCCTGATCAACGAACAAACACAAGTTCATAGCGGAAGCGTAAAGATAAAAGGACTCTCTAGTCCACATGCCAACGCTTGACGTTAGAAGCTCCTAGTTGTGGTAGACGTCCTTCTGGTCGTCATCCTCATACTGCTGCTCGGCTTCATAGTCTGGCCATTTGAATAGCCAGGGACAAAGCCGTGAGTACTTTAAGTACTCGCAAACTAATACTAATGTAAGTACTAACATTACTATAGAGAGTGTTCTAAGCTCTAAGTTTGTTTGCATAAAGCCAATTTTAGTTTAGAAACATTTTAGTAAACAACTCCTCATGTGCTAACTAACTCAAGTGGGAACATTAGTGTCATTCCCACAACTCTGTTGTGATTCAAAATTCAAAGTCACCGTTCAAGTTCAAATTCACCAGTCACCAAGGTATAAATTCTGATGACGGAAACAGTATGGCCTTTCCAACTGTCCATGACCGCGGACGCGGCTATTAGAATAGGTTTACACTCTGCAGAGGTTGCACACTTGTGCCACAACATTTGATTACATCCGTCCGGGATAAAACCTGAATAATCGTAACTCAGTACGTGGATCATCAACCGTTAACCTTTCACTTACACACCCTAGTATAGGCACCTCTCCCCATGAGCTTGGCCTCTCGGTGAAAAACAACTGTTAACCCGGGAACTGCACAGGGCTTGGCCGTACAATTCACCTCAATTCACGTCATTTCATTTTCAACGGAGGCAGCCTCGGCATAACCTCTATGACGCTTGTTCAGAGGGAACCCATACTAAGACACATAAATTTCCAGCTAAGCCTTACCCATAATCAGGTATTGTGGGGGTACTCAAAAATTGGAATGGTATCGCATCCAACTCAATCATCAGTTTTTAGTCAATTCACCAAGTCAAATTCATGTCATATTCACCTTCAAAATCTTTCAATGGAGATGACTCATCATTCCAAGGTTTTTCAACATCATCATTTTCACAAACACATGTTCCCATCTAGAGTAGTCATTTTTAATTTAGCACTAGCATCTAAGTATGAGGGGTGCTAAGTACTTTGCTTTGCTTCTAGGCTAACTTTGATACTCTTGTACTAATCCACTACTAACCAAGTAAATCATGAATCAAAATACTTTGATAAAACAAAAGTAAATAAAGCTTGTAAAGTAAAACTGGGAAGTAGGATCATGAACATAAAGTAAATGGGTAATGCCTTGCTCATGGTGAGCTTTGCACTTTGCAAGAGTATTATCTTGCCTTGGTTGGGGAATTGGTCAAAGTGGTCTTCTTCTCCTTGGAAGTAGACCTCCTCCTCCTCTTGATACTCCTCGGTACTAGCGTCTAAAATACGAATACGGGGTACACAATCATCATACCAAACTTATTTGCTAAACTAAGCACACACATGATTCACACCACTTAAACTAGCATCACACATTACTATTAAATTGGTGGATGTGTTTTTCTTATTTAAGAAAAATAATTTCCTCTCATAGTAACTTATGTGTTACTATTAATTACTTAGAGAAATAATTTCCTCTCATTATCTTCTTAAGATTTAATTTCTCTCATGAATAATATATGACCTAGGTTGACCAAAGTCAACCTCTTCATACTTATCATTTAAGAAAATGATTTAAATGAGGTGTAGCACCTCATACCATTTAAATCCTAACATAGTAAAGATTTAACATCATCAACAATTCATATGAGACCTAAATGACCAGAGTCTCTACCTCATTTTGAATTGGTTGTGACAAGATTTAAATGAGAGAAACACTCTGATACGCGTACATTACGCGACCGTTGGGAACCCCAAGAGGAAGGTGTGATGCGTACAGCGGCAAGTTTTCCCTCAGTACGAAACCAAGGTTTATTGAACCAGTAGGAGCCAAGAAGCACGTTGAAGGTTGATGGCAGCGAGATGTAGTGCGGCGCAACACCAGGGATTCCGGTGCCAACGTGGAACCTGCACAACACAACCAAAGTACTTTGCCCCAACGAAACAGTGAGGTTGTCAATCTCACCGGCTTGCTGTAACAAAGGATTAGATGTATAGTGTGGATGATGATTGTTTGCAGAGAACAGTAGAACAAGTATTGCAGTAGATTGTATTCAATGTAAAAGAATGGACCGGGGTCCACAGTTCACTAGAGGTGTCTCTCCCATAAGATAAATAGCATGTTGGGTGAACAAATTACAGTTGGGCAATTGACAAATAGAGAGGGCATGACAATGCACATACATGATATGATGAGTATTGTGAGATTTAATTGGGCATTACGACAAAGTACATAGACCGCTATCCAGCATGCATCTATGCCTAAAAAATCCACCTTCAGGTTATAATCCGAACCCCTTCCAGTATTAAGTTGCAAACAACAGACAATTGCATTAATTCTGGTGCGTAATGTAATCAATAGCTACATCCTCGGACATAGCATCAATGTTTTATCCCTAGTGGTAACAGCACATCCATAACCTTAGGGGTTTCTCTCACTCCCCCAGATTCACGGAGACATGAACCCACTATCGAGCATAAATACTCCCTCTTGGAGTTACAAGCATCAACTTGGCCAAAGCATCTACTAGTAACGGAGAGCACGCAAGATCATAAACAACACATAGATTGATAATCAACATAACATAGTATTCTCTATCCATCGGATCCCAACAAACACAACATATAGCATTACAGATAGATGATCTTGATCATGTTAGGCAGCTCGCAAGATCCGACAATGAAGCATAATGAGGAGAAGACAACCATCTAGCTACTGCTATGGACCCATAGTCCAGGGGTGAACTACTCACTCATCACTCCGGAGGCGACCATGGCGGTGTAGAGTCCTCCGGGAGATGAATCCCCTCTCCGGCAGGGTGCCGGAGGCGATCTCCTGAATCCCCCGAGATGGGATTGGCGGCTGCGGCGTCTCTGGAAGGTTTTCCGTATCGTGGCTCTCGGTACTGGGGGTTTCGCGACGAAGGCTATTTGTAGGCGGAAGGGCAGAGTCGGGAGAGTCACGAGGGGCCCACACGCTAGGGCCGCGCGGCCAGCTCCTGGGCCGCGCCGCCCTACTGTGGCGCCGCCTCGTGGCCCCACTTCGTTAGTCCTCCGGTCTTCTGGAAGCTTCGTGTGAAAATAGGCCCCTGGACGTTGATTTCGTCCAATTCCGAGAATATTTCCTTACTAGGATTTCTGAAACCGAAAACAGCAAAAAACAGCAACTGGCTCTTCGGCATCTCGTTAATAGGTTAGTGCCGGAAAATGCATAAATATGACATAAAGTATGCATAAAACATGTAGATATCATCAATAATGTGGCATGGAACATAAGAAATTATCGATACATCGGAGACGTATCAGCATCCCCAAGCTTAGTTTCTGCTCGTCCCGAGCAGGTAAACGATAACAAAGATAATTTCTGGAGTGACATGCCATCATAACCTTGATCATACTATTGTAAGCATATGTAATGAATGCAGCGATCCAAACAATGTAAATGACATGAGTAAACAAATGAATCATATAGCAAAGACTTTTCATGAATAGTACTTCAAGACAAGCATCAATAAGTCTTGCATAAGAGTTAACTCATAAAGCAATAATTCATAGTAGAGGTATTGAAGCAACACAAAGGAAGATTAAGTTTCAGCGGTTGCTTTCAACTTGTAACATGTATATCTCATGGATATTGTCAATGCAAAGTAATATAACAAGTGCAATATGCAAGTATGTAGGAATCAATACACAGTTCACACAAGTGTTTGCTTCTTGAGGTGGAGAGAAATAGGTGAACTGACTCAACATAAAAGTAAAAGAAAGGTCCTTCAAAGAGGAAAGCATCGATTGCTATATTTGTGCTAGAGCTTTGATTTTGAAAACAAGAAACAATTTTGTCAACGGTAGTAATAAAGCATATGTGTCATGTAAATTTTGTCTTACAAGTTGCAAGCCTCATGCATAGTATACTAATAGTGCCCGCACCTTGTCCTAATTAGCTCAGATTACCTGGATTATCATCGCAATGCACATGTTTTAACCAAGTGTCACAAAGGGGTACCTCTATGCCGCCTGTACAAAGGTCTAAGGAGAAAGCTCGCATCGGATTTGTCGCTATTGATTATTCTCAACTTAGACATCCATACCGGGACAACATAGACAACAGATAATGGACTCCTCTTTTATGCATAAGCATGTAGCAACAATTAATTTTCTCATATGAGATTGAGGATATTTGTCCAAAACTGAAACTTCCACCATGGATCATGGCTTTAGTTAGCGGCCCAATGTTCTTCTCTAACAGTATGCATGCTCTAACCATTCTAGCGGTAAATCTATACCTAATAATAAAGGGAGAAGCGTTTCCTTGGCTCGGTCCGTTTGGTCCTTTGTCCGTAGTTGTTTCCATCGTCCGTTCATGGGTTCGTCCGTCGCTACACCTACGTCCGTCGCTACACCTAAGTGCGTTGTTTTCTTTTCGTGCTTCATCCGGAAACCGATGGTATTCATGTCAACATACGTATTTCGTCCGGATACCTTTGTAGAAGGCTCGGTCTACTTCTCCTGACTCTTCCTTCCTAGCAGATAAAAGGCCCCCGACTCTGTTTCTGCAAAAAAAATTGGCAATCAACGACTCAACGTTATGTATGGGAGCAGGAAATCAATGTCCGGAGCCACCAAACGACTGCTTTATAATTCAATCTCCGAGCCACCAGAAGGCAGAAGCAGCCATCAGGATCAAAGCGTCAGCGTCATGAGCAATTTTAGACGTCATCTCTTCTTCATCGGGCGTCCCCACTAGAGAAGTCAGGCAAGGCCAAGGGCCATGGCGCTCGTCTCCCGATCAAGCGTCCCTCTTGAGCTCTGTTCGATTCCTTCGACGGGAAAGTAGACACAACGCGAGAAATCATGTGCCTGGCTTGGCGGTAACTCGGACCTGCGGCAGCTGAAATCAAGGGTCGCCTCGTGCGGCGGGAGGCGTTCGAGGGCTCCGTCCATGTCATGGATGCGAATCTAAGAGAGATGCTCTGTTTTCTGCTTGCGAATGACAGAAAATTTGTCCATGGATGATGGATGCTTGATGCAGACATGTAAAGACGAAAACCGTTGAGTCCCGATGGATTTACGCGGCAGTAGAGTTGGGCTCGAACCCGCTACGTATACTTTCATCTAAAAACTCATCGTAGGTTCAGGCCACACCCGCCAGCAGAGTCCGGCTGGAAGGCCTTCGATACTGGCCTCTTATAAGTTGCCACCCCTGATAGATCGAGAACGAGTAGTGACTGGATTGGCGAGGGAACACGACGACGCCGGTCTGCTCGAGGAGGCCACGCCGCCGCCGGCTCGCCATTGCCAAAACGATGACAAGGAGAGATTGGAGTCAGCCACGTGTGCTCAAGTTCAGACAAGAGGACGACGTCGGGCCGAGGAGGCCACGCTGCCGGCGGCTAGCCATGGCAAGTGACAACTAACGAGATCGCTCGGATCTCCACGTGACGGTCGCTCGATCCGGAGACACACGGTTAGTGAAAGGCTCTGGGATGTGATCCCGCTCGGAGATCATGTCGTCTGATTCAGGGGGTTGATGCGGTGCTCCGGGAGGGGATATCTCTGAAGAGGAGAGGGAAGCTCAGCTGCGAGGATGATGCCGAGATCCACGAGGAGCAGAGGTGTAAGAGGCTCAAGAAAGCTGCAGATCAATGGCTGCAACGCCAATTCTGTAAGGTACCACTGAGCACGTTGTACCTGCAAGAAGCGTCGCCAGCTCCTTGCTCGAGCACGAGGCAGGGGCGCAGGGCAGCGCCTGCAAAGCCCAGCCAAAGGTTATGCTATTCCTTCATGTCGCGGCCCGGCGGCCGGCTTGCCGTGCAGATGCGGGCGTGCTGGTCATCGACCGTAACGAGGCGCGCCAGGCCAGCTTCACGCCATCAACAAACCCGGAAGTCCTTCTGAACCAGGCGCTGCCTATATGCACTTGCTGAATAAAGATGATTTGCTACGGAACTTTAACCTGATATCTCATCGTCTCCTACAAATTGTTACAACTACAAAAATTATGCTGATAGTTCACTAAAGTACTTAGTTCTTTATTTATTCCATTTGCACTGCATGTCTGCATCACTTAATAGCCGAGTAAGTATCCTTCACAACATATAAGTGATCATCATGAATAGGTCTATTTAAAAATATATAGTAAAAACCAATCAGTACATTCTACTATTAAATTAATGTTGTTTGATTTTCGCTATTAGTTGACTTAAATTGTCCTCTCATTTTCACTATTAGACGTTTAAAACTAATGTTTCGAGAATGAATTTCTCAATTCGAAGGTACAAAAGACATGTCGTTCAAGGACTTCGTGTCATTTCAATAGAACCGACGTAGGAACTTAAACATATTAAAACTTTTTCATTCCATTTTACGTGATGCCGTAGCAACGCACGGGTTTTGTGCTAGTCTCCCTTATTTCAGACAAGACGGACATGCATAGCAACTCACATGATATTCAACAAAGAGTAGTTGATGGCGTCCCCAGGAACATGGTTATCGCTCAACAAGCAACTTAATAAGAGATAAAGTGCATAAGTACATATTCAATACCACAATAGTTTTTAGGCTATTTGTCCCATGAGCTATATATTGCAAAGGTAGAGGATAGAAATTTTAAAGGTAGCACTCAAGCAATTTACTTTGGAATGGCGGAGAAATACCATGTAGTAGGTAGGTATGGTGGACACAAATGGCATAGTGGTTGGCTCAAGGATTTTGGATTCATGAGAAGTATTCCCTCTCGATACAAGGCTTAGGCTAGCAAGGTTTATTTGAAACAAACACAAGGATGAAGCGATGCAGCAAAACTCACATAAAAGACATATTGTAAACATTATAAGACTCTACACCATCTTCCTTGTTGTTCAAACTCAATACTAGAAATTATATAGACCTTAGAGAGACCAATTATGCAAACCAAATTTTAGCAAGCTCTATGTATTTCTTCATTAATGGGTGCAAAGTATATGATGCAAGAGCTTAAACATGAGCACAACAATTGCCAAGTATCACATTATCCAAGACATTATAGCAATTACTACATGTATCATTTTCCAATTCCAACCATATAACAATTTAACGAAGAAGATTCAACCTTCGCCATGAATATTATGAGTAAAGCCTAAGGACATATTTGTCCATATGCAACAGTGGAGCGTGTCTCTCTCCCACACAATGAATGCTAGGATCCATTTTATTCAAACAAAACAAAAACAAAAACAAACCGACGCTCCAAGCAAAGTACATAAGATGTGATGGAATAAAAATATAGTTTCACTAGAGGAACCTGATAATGTTGTCGATGAAGAAGGGGATGCCTTGGGCATCCCCAAGCTTAGACAGCTTGAGTCTTCTTGATATATGCAGGGGTGAACCACCGGGGCATCCCCAAGCTTAGAGCTTTCACTCTCCTTGATCATGTTGTATCATCTCCCTCTCTTGATCCTTGAAAACTTCCTCCACACCAAACTCAAAACAACTCATTAGAGGGTTAGTGCACAATTAAAATTTACATGTTCAGAGGTGACATGATCATTCTTAACACTTCTGGACATTGCACAAAGCTACTGAAAGTCAATGGAACAAAGAAATCCATCAGGCATAGCAAAACAGGCAATGCGAAATAAAAGGCAGAATCTGTCAAAACAGAACAGTTCGTAAAGACGAATTTTATTGAGGCACCAGACTTGCTCAAATGAAAATGCTCAAATTGAATTAAAGTTGCGTACATATCTGAGGATCACTTACGTAAATTGGCATAATTTTCTGAGTTACCTACAGAGAATTAGGCCCAGATTCATGACAGCAAAGAAATCTGTTTCTGCGCAGAAATCCAAATCTAGTATGAACCTTACTATCAACGACTTTACTTGGCACAACAATGCACAAAACTAAGATAAGGAGAGGTTGCTACAGTAGTAACAACTTCCAAGACTCAAATATAAAATAAAGTTACTGTTGAAAAAACATGGGTTGTCTCCCATAAGCGCTTTTCTTTAACGCCTTTCAGCTAGGCGCAGAAAGTGTGTATCAAGTATTATCAAAAGATGGTGCATCTACAGCGGGGTGTGGAGTTTTCTCAACCATGCATAGTATATTGGATACATAAGTTTCAGTGGCTCCCTTTTCATTAGTCTTGGGCTTGCTACTCTCATCAAACAAATTTTCAGGAACAAGCCAAGCATAGTTATTTTCTAGTGCCTCATGCATTGCTAGGAGCTTACATGGTATTGGTTCTTTAATCTCCCCACCATTATTATCATTATTAGTATACTTAATTGTATCCACATCCATCTTTTCAAGTGTTCTTTTAAAATCGGTGATCATGCCAAGCCTATCATGCTTACTAAAAACTTTTCTAGCTTCTTTAGCTATATCCGCAAATTCTCGCACTAAGACCTTTAGAACAAAATCTCTCTTCTCTCCCCTCTCCATATCAGAAAGTGTAAGAAACATGTGTTGTATCATGGGGTTGAGACTAATAAATCTAGCTTCCATCATGCGTACCAAACAAACAGAGGCATCTTCATAAGTAGGGACAACTTTTGCAAGAGGTATATCTTTAAGATCTTCATGCATACTAACATGGGTGAAAAATTCTTCTATATTATCTCTTCCAATTATAGACCCTTGTCCCACAGGTATATCTTTTACAGTGAAATTAAAAGGAAACATGTTGAAATAAGTAAATGCAAGTAACTAATTTTTTTGTGTTTTTAATATGGAGATTGCAAACAAGAGAGTAAATAAAGTAAAGCTAGCAACTATTTTTTTTGTGTTTTTTGATATAATGCAGCAAACAAAGTACTAAAATAAAATAAAGCAAGACAAAAACAAAGTAAAGAGATTGCGATGTGGAGACTCCCCTTGCAGCGTGTCTTGATCTCCCCGGCAACGGCGCCAGAAAACAGTCTTGATATGCGTACAGCACGCGACCGTTGGGAACCCCAAGAGCAAGGTGTGATGCGTACAGCGGCAAGTTTTCCCTCAGTACGAAACCAAGGTTTATTGAACCAGTAGGAGCCAAGAAGCACGTTGAAGGTTGATGGCAGCGACATGTAGTGCGGCGCAACACCAGGGATTCCAGTGCCAACGTGGAACCTGCACAACACAACCAAAGTACTTTGCCCCAATAAAACAGTGAGGTTGTCAATCTCACCGGCTTGCTGTAACAAAGGATCAGATGTATAGTGTGGATGATGATTGTTTGCAGAGAACAGTAGAACAAGTATTGCAGTAGATTGTATTCAATGTAAAAGAATGGACCGGGGTCCACAGTTCACTAGAGGTGTCTCTCCCATAAGATAAATAGCATGTTGGGTGAACAAATTACAGTTGGGCAATTGACAAATAGAGAGGGCATGACAATGCACATACATGATATGATGAGTATTGTGAGATTTAATTGGGCATTACGACAAAGTACATAGACCGCTATCCGAGCATGCATCTATGCCTAAAAAGTCCACCTTCGAGGTTATCATCCGAACCCCTTCCGGTATTAAGTTGCGAACAACGGACAATTGCATTAAGTATGGTGCGTAATGTAATCAATAACTACATCCTCGGACATAGCATCAATGTTTTATCCCTAGTGGCAACGACACATCCATAACCTTAGGGGTTTCTCTCACTCCCCCAGATTCACGGAGACATGAACCCACTATCGAGCATAAATACTCCCTCTTGGAGTTACAAGCATCAACTTGGCCAAAGCATCTACTAGTAACGGAGAGCATGCAAGATCATAAACAACACATAGATTGATAATCAACATAACATAGTATTCTCTATCCATCGGATCCCAACAAACACAACATTTAGCATTACAGATAGATGATCTTGATCATGTTAGGCAGCTCACAAGATCCGACAATGAAGCATAATGAGGAGAAGACAACCATCTAGCTACTGCTATGGACCCATAGTCCGGGGTGAACTACTCACTCATCACTCCGGAGGCAACCATGGCGGTGTAGAGTCCTCCGGGAGATGAATCCCCTCTCCGGCAGGGTGCCGGAGGCGATCTCTGAATCCCCGAGATGGGATTGGCGGCTGCGGTGTCTCTGGAAGGTTTTCCGTATCGTGGCTCTCGGTACTGGGGGTTTCGCGCCGAAGGCTATTTGTAGGCGGAAGGGCAGAGTCGGGAGAGTCACGAGGGGCCCACACGCTAGGGCCGCGCGGCCAGCTCCTGGGCCGCGCCGCCCTACTGTGGCGCCGCCTCGTGGCCCCACTTCATTAGTCCTCCAGTCTTCTGGAAGCTTCGTGTGAAAATAGGCCCCTGGACGTTGATTTCGTCCAATTCCGAGAATATTTCCTTACTAGGATTTCTGAAACAAAAAATAGCAGAAAACAGCAACTGGCTCTTAGGCATCTCGTTAATAGGTTAGTGCCGGAAAATGCATAAATATGACATAAAGTATGCATAAAACATGTAGATATCATCAATAATGTGGCATGGAACATAAGAAATTATCGATATGTCGGAGACGTATCGATCACACTCCCATATGATTTCTTAATAGTTTTGGACAATATCTTTGACTAGAAATAGCCATAAAGTCCTTTAATTAAACTAGGCCATGATCAGTCAAAGTAAGCATGGCATATTTTTGCAGAAACAATTAGTACAAGTCTAATGTGATTTATAGCAGTTGGAATTAACTTAAAAACAATTTTGGTTGATTTTTAATAATTATTCTAAGGAAGAAAAGTCCCTGCCTTGTTTATTTTCCCACTTTAATTCTATATAAATCTAGGTTTCAATCCAGTGGCATTGTATAGATAAAATCCTAAGCTTTCCAAAAATATAAAATTTGTAAAATTTGGCCAAGTAGATTTGTCCCTATTAAATTTCAAAGTTAACATCAGATTGCATATATTTATCTATTTGAAATTTTGAATTTGAAACGTGGGCTGGCGGGAAATAAACGGGCTGTGCCCAACGAGAGGGAAATGGGCCGGCCCAGTATCTCGACGGGCCAACTAACAAGGCGGGGGCCACCTGTCATTGGGGTTTGGCTATCGAATCAGTACGGGGAATATCGGTCGTGCGATTAGAAGTGCATCGCACGGTCGAGGGAGGGCTTCGTCTCCGGTGAGATGTGGACTTACTGGCGGCGGAGGAAGGGGGTCGGTGAGCTCGTCGGAGCTCCGGCGGTCGTCGGAGTTGTGCGCGGCTACGTTGTCGATGAAGAGGAAGCCGATGGTAGCAGTGGCGTCGTCTGGGGTGGCCTCCTTCTCCGGCGAGCTTCGGCTACTGGCGGCGGCGATGAGCTTGCAATTGGAGCAGTGCTGTGGCTAATCGAGAGAGGTGAGTGGTCGAGGAGAGTCGTAGTGAGGAAGGGAAGTGGATGGCGTGCTCAATTTGAGAGGAGGAGTCCTCCTTTTATAGCAGAGGGAGGTGGCCGTGGAGCTGTGCTAGGGTCGCCGGCGTCGTTGTCGGTCCAAGGCTGCGAAGAGGCAAGGCATGGGCGCATCTGGTTGCTGGCGTCCTGGCGAAGCTAACGCGCGTGGTCGTGGCGCAGACAAGGCTCTATAGTGATGGTGCACTTGATGGGAGTTTGCAGGTCAGGGTGGAGTCGCGTCGACGATGACGTTGGCCATGGCGTTCCCGCGGTCAAACAACGGTGTCTGCGAGTTTGCTGGTCATCTAGCGTGTCTACTGGCGAGCGGAGCAGGTGAGTGGAGGCGAGGAGCGTCGGCGCTCGTCACGTTCTAGCGCGTCCAGGGCGCTCGCCGTGCGCGCACTGGCGCATGCATGGGCGTGCCTGGGCATGTCTGGGCGCGTCGTGTTCTGGCGTTTCCAGGGTAGGGCTTCGTCGAGTCAAGGTCTGGGCAGGGTCAGGAGAGTGTTGAGGTGTGGTGTGACATGGCAGGGCTTGATGGAGTGGAGAGGTGAGGCGATGGCACGAGCTGGCCATGCCATGCCACGGCATGGTCTTGCTCTGGTCGTTTTGGTCAAGCAGAGGTGAAGGCAAGTGGAGGCACTGGTGGTGTGAGGTGAGAGGAGGTTCCAGAGGTGCATTGGAGAGCCAGGGTTGGACCAAGTCCTCTCTCATTTTCAGTGTGGGCAACATTAGATACTCTGCCCAACAAGTGTTTGTTGAAATGCCAGCAAGAAACTTATTTTTGAATTTTGCAATTCTTTCTGGTGGGTTGTAATCATATATTAATTGGAGTAGAATGGTGGTGGTGGTGGTCAAAATGGAGTTGAAATGCAAAAGCTCATTTTGCATATGATCTTAAATTTGATTCAAAGTCTCCACTTGGCTTGCTTCTAATTTGAAATTGAGACCGAGTTTGGGGTTGTGGTTTTGAGCAAGGTTGTTCTCCTTGATGTTGTCTTGGATGAGGTGCAAAGAGTTGGCCAGGTGTAGAAAGGAAATTTCAAAAACCAGGGGCTCAAAGTGGGTATCATGCTGAAATTGTCACATATGACCATAATCACATGTGAGCTCATATTTGATTCAAATTTGATTTGAATTGAGTTTGATTGTGTCCAAAAGTGTTAATAAGTGTTTAGTATCCATTTACAACCAATGGTGCAAACCAAAATGGTCTAGGTTAAGGTTTTGCAAGAATGGCATAGGCCATATGTGGGTGTTGAATTGATTTTTATATTTTCTTTTCTAATTTCTTTTTATTTGTCTTTGGATGATCAAGAGATCATAGTTAGGGTTTTAGAGTAATTGTAAACACATAAGCAAGCATCATGGCAAAGGCACACTCAAATAATTAATAAGGTGAGCTATATGCATAGTCCTATATGATGAGAAAAAGTTTTTGTTGGCTCTAATTTTTGGATTCTTGGAAACTCTCTCTTGTTTCTTTTATTGAAAACTTGGGATGTTACAAACCCTTCCCCCTTACAAAAGATCTCGTCCCGAGATCTAAAGAAAACTAGGTACTAAAGAGATCTGGGTATTCCTTCTTCATATCTTCCTCGCGTTCCCAAGTGGCTTCTTCTTCGGTGTGATTACTCCATTGTATTTTTAGGAACTTGATACTCCTGGTGCGGGTGGTCCTGAAAGCTTCTTCAAGGATGCGAATAGGCACTTCACGGTATGTGAGATCCTTGTTGATATCAATGGCTCTGTGGTCGATGTTTTTGAACACTTCGGTCTTCTCCGGCACTTCTAGGCACTTCCGAAGTAGTGAGATGTGAAACACATTGTGCACGGTGGACATTTCTTCCGGTAGTTCAAGCTGATATGAAACTTCTCCTCGGCGACTCAGAACTTTGAATGGTCCGACATATCTGGGGGCGAGCTTTCCTCTGAGTTGGAATATCTGCATTCCTTTGAGGGGTTAGACTTTGAGATACAAAAAATCTCCGATCTCGAATGTCATCTCTCGGCGTCTCTTGTCGGTGTAGCTCTTCTGTCTTGACTGAGCGGTCTTGAGGTACTCGCGGATCTTGTGGACTTTCTCTTCGGCTTCTCGGAGAATATCGGGGCCGAAGACTTGACTATCTCCGACTTCCGACCAGTTCAGAGGGGTACGGCACTTCCTTCCGTACAGGGCTTCAAAGGGAGCCATCTGTAAGCTGGCTTGATAACTGTTGTTGTAGGAGAATTCTGCATAAGGTAGGCAGTCTTCCCATTTGGATCCATACTCTAGCACACAGGCTCTCAACATATCTTCCGGTATCCGGTTGACTCTCTCGGTCCGTCCGTCGGTACTGCGGGTGATAAGTTGTGCTGAAATTCAGACGGGTTCCTAGTCCTTCATGCACTTTCTGCCAGAATCTTGAGGTGAATTGAGATCCTCTATCTGACACAATTGACTTCGGGGTTCCGTGCAGGCTGACTATTCTGGAGATGTATAACTCTGCTAGCTTTGGGCCTTGGTATGTGGTCTTGACATGGATGAAATGTGAAACCTTGGTTAACGTATCGATGACTACCCAAATGGAGTCATTTCCTCTGCTAGATTTGGGCAATCCTGTGATAAAGTCCATACCGACAGAATCCCATTTCCACTCAGGAATCTGTAAGGGTTGCAACAGTCCTGCGGGGCGTTGATGTTCCGCCTTGACTCGTTGACAGATATCACACTTGGCGATGTATCTTCCTATCTCTCGCTTCATTCCGTGCCACCAGAATTGTTCCTTCAGGTCTTGGTACATCTTGGTTCCTCCGGGGTGAATGGAATACAGTGTATCGTGAGCTTCCTTCAGAATGACTTGCTTCAACTCTGAATCTGACGGTACACACAGGCGTCCGTTGTACCAAAGAACTCCTTCTTCATCTATGGTGAATCCCGGTGCCTTTCCTGCAGCTATCTGACTCTTGATTCCGTCAATGCTGGCATTTCCCTTCTGGGCTTCTTTTATCTGGCTCATCAAGGTGGGTTGAAGTTCAATGCTGGCTAAGAATCCTTCGCTCACTAGCTCTAGTTTGAACTGTTCAAACTCTTGATACAGGCTGGGTTGCTCTATTGCGATCATGGAGTTCAACTGACACGGCAGTCTGCTCAAGGCATCCGCTACCACATTGTCCTTGCCGGGGTGGTAGTGAATTTCCATGTCGTAATCCTTGATTAATTCTATCCATCTGCGCTGTCTCATGTTCAGCTCCTTCTGAGTGAAAATGTACTTCAAGCTCTTGTGATCTGAGTATATCTCGCATCGATTACCCATGAGGTAATGACGCCAAACCTTCAGGGCTAAGACTACGGCTGCTAACTCTAAGTCATGAGTTGGATAGTTATGTTCATGTTGCTTCAGTTGCCTTGATAGGTATGATATCACCTTGCCTCCTTGCATCAACACACATCCAAGACCAATCTTGGACGCATCACAATAGACATCGAATGGCTTGGTGACATCGGGCATGATCGTATGTGGGGCTGTGGTTAATCCGAGCATGAGTTGCTGAAAGCTTTCTTCACATTTGTCATTCCAGTCAAACTTCTTGTCCTTCTTCAGCAGTTGAGTCATTGGTCTTGCGATGCTGGAAAATCCTTCAACGAATCTGCGGTAATATCCCGCTAATCCCATAAATGCTCGGACTTCAGTCTGGGTGGTTGGGGCTTTCCATTCCTCAACGGTTTTGATTTTAGCGGGATCTACGGCAATTCCTCCTGCAGACAAGATGTGTCCCAGGAATCCTACTTCTTTCAACCAAAACTCACATTTGCTAAACTTGGCGTACAACTGGTGCTGCCTCAGGGTTTCTAGGACCACTTCCAAATGTTGCTCATGTTCTTCTTCTGATTTGGAGTAGATAAGAATGTCATCGATGAAGACAACGACAAACTTATCCAGGAATTCCATAAAGATCTTATTCATGAGATTCATGAAATAAGCGGGGGCATTGGTCAGTCCAAATGACATGACATTGTTTTCATACAGTCCATATCTGGTGGTAAAGGCAGTCTTAGGAATATCTGTTGCACGGATCTTCAGTTGATGGTAACCTGTCCTCAGATCAATCTTCGAGAATACTTGGGCACCGGTCAGCTGGTCAAACAGGTCTTCTATCTTTGGCAAGGGATATTTGTTCTTTATGGTGACATCATTAAGCTTACGATAATCCGTAACCAAACGAGTGGCACCGTCCTTTTTATCC
Source organism: Lolium rigidum (assembly GCF_022539505.1). NCBI lineage: Eukaryota > Viridiplantae > Streptophyta > Magnoliopsida > Poales > Poaceae > Lolium > Lolium rigidum. The sequence goes on from NC_061508.1 coordinate 277,541,529, forward strand.
ACAAACAAAACTGGTGATCTCCAAGGCGACGCACTTGGTCGAATCAGCCCTTTGTACAACATATCATCCAGTTGCTTCTTCAGTTCCACTAGCTCTGCAGGGTTCATGCTGTAGGCTCTCTGGGCTATAGGTCCTGTGCCAGGGATTAACTCGATGATGAACTTGATATCCCGATCTGGGGCCATACCGGGTAGATCATCCGGAAACACATTAGGGTATCGACAGATGACCCTGATTTGATCCAGAGTTGGCTTGGCTACACTTTGGTTGCAGGTGAAATTTCTGGGTAGTCTCTCAGACACATGTTCTATTATTATCCCGGTTCTACTAGTCATGGTGATGGCCTTCTTGGCACAGTCTATCAATCCATGATGTTTCAACATCCAATCCATACCCAGTACTACTTCCAATCCTTTTGTTCCCAGAACAATCAAGTTTGCATAAAAATCTATTTCATGAATTCTGATGGGTACATCTTTGCAAAATTTTCTAGCTTTAGTGGTTGATCCAGGTATTTGAACTATCATGACATGTTTCAAGCTGATTGGTTGAATCTTACTAGTCCAAACAAAGTCTTCGGTAACAAACGAATGCGATGCTCCAGAATCAAACAACACTCTTGTTGGTATTGAGTTAACAGAGAACATACCCAGCACCACGTCAGGTGCTTCCTGGGCTTCCTCGGCGTTCATGTGGAAGAGGCGACCTCCACGGTTGTTCGGGTTGTTGGGGGCGAACTTCTTGCCGGTGGAGACACGGCGTTGCTGCTGAGCTGGTGCTGCGGTGTTGCCTGCGAGCTTGGCGAGCCTCTTGGGACACTCATTGGAGTAATGTCCCACTACACCACACTCATAACAAGTGATGGTGGCCTTGTCCTTGGTCGCAATGGGGATGGCGTTGCTCCCAGTCCTTGGAGCGGTGTTGGTGTTGCTGTTTTTGTTGTTGTTGGGGTCTCTTGGCGGAGCGCGGTTGAAGTTGTTGTTGTTGTTGTAGTTGCTATTGTTGTTGTAGTGGCCTCCTGGCCTGGGGTTTCCTCCACTCCGGTTCTGATAACCCGTACGTGACATCTGTGCATTGGGCTTGTTGTTCCTGGAGGAGAATCCTCCGCTTGAGTTGGGGCGATACCTTGGGGCATTGCTGGGCCCACTCTGGTTCATCATGCGGCGCTTGCGGTTCTCGCTGGCTTGATGCAGCTTGCCCTCCATTTGGATGGCGGAATCAACAAGTGCTTCGACGTCGGCGAAGGGGATGTTGATCAACACAGTCTGCATCTCATCATGCAGTCCGTTCAGAAACCTTTCCTTCCTCTTCTCAGTAGTATCAGTCTCATCCGGGGCGTACCTTGACAGAGTTAGAAACTTGTCGCGGTATTCCACCTCGGACATTGATACGCGTACAGCACGTGTCCGTTGGGAACCCCAAGAGGAAGGTGTGATGCGTACAGCGGCAAGTTTTCCCTCAGTATGAAACCAAGGTTTATCGAACCAGTAGGAGCCAAGAAGCACGTTGAAGGTTGATGGCGGCGAGATGTAGTGCGGCGCAACACCAGGGATTCCGGCGCCAACGTGGAACCTGCACAACACAAACCAAGTACTTTGCCCCAACGAATCAGCGAGGTTGTCAATCTCACCGGCTTGCTGTAACAAATGATTAGATGTATAGTGTGGAAGATGATTGTTTGCAGAAAACAGTAGAACAACATTGCAGTAGATTGTATTTCAGTATAGAGAATTGGACCGGGGTCCACAGTTCACTAGAGGTGTCTCTCCCATAAGATAAACAGCATGTTGGGTGAACAAATTACAGTTGGGCAATTGACAAATAGAGAGGGCATGACCATGCACATACATATTATGATGAGTATAGTGAGATTTAATTGGGCATTACGACAAAGTACATAGACCGCTATCCAGCATGCATCTATGCCTAAAAAGTCCACCTTCGAGGTTATCATCCGAACCCCTTCCGGTATTAAGTTGCTAACAACAGACAATTGCATTAAGTATTGCGCGTAATGTAATCAATAACTACATCCTCGGACATAGCATCAATGTTTTATCCCTAGTGGCAACAGCACATCCATAACCTTAGAGGTTTCTGTCACTCCTCCAGATTCACGGAGACATGAACCCACTATCGAGCATAAATACCCCCTCTTGGAGTTACTAGCATCAACTTGGCCAGAGCATCTACTAATAACGGAGAGCATGCAAGATCATAAACAACACATAGATATAAATTGATAATCAACATAACATGGTATTCTCTATTCATCGGATCCCAACAAACACAACATATAGAATTACAGATAGATGATCTTGATCATGTTCGGCAGCTCACAAGATCCGACAATGAAGCATAATGGGGAGAAGACAACCATCTAGATACTGCTATGGACCCATAGTCCAGGGGTAGACTACTCACACATCACTCCGGAGGCGACCATGGCGGCGTAGAGTCCTCCGGGAGATGATTCCCCTCTCCGGCAGGGTGCCGGAGGCGATCTCCTGAATCCCCCGAGATGGGATTGGCGGCGGCGGCGTCTCTGGAAGGTTTTCCGTATCGTGGCTCTCGGTACTGGGGGTTTCGCGACGGAGGCTATTTGTAGGCGGAAGGGTAGGTCAGGGGGCGTCAAGAGGGGCCCAGGAGACAGGTCGGCGCAGCCAAGGGTGGGGCCGCGCCGCCCTACCCCCTGGCCACCTCGTGGCCCCACTTCGTTGACTCTCCGGTCTTCTGGAAGCTTCGTGGCAAAATAGGCCCCTGGGCGTTGATTTCGTCCAATTCCGAGAATATTTCCTTACTAGGATTTCTGAAACCAAAAACAGCAGAAAACAGCAACTGGCTCTTCGGCATCTTGTTAATAGGTTAGTTCCAGAAAATGCATAAATATGATGTAAAGTATGCATAAAACATGTAGATATCATCAATAATGTGGCATGGAACATAAGAAATTATCGATACGTCGGAGACGTATCAGCATCCCCAAGCTTAGTTTCTGCTCGTCCCGAGCAGGTAAACGATAAACAAAGATAATTTCTGGAGTGACATGCCATCATAACCTTGATCATACTATTGTAAAGCATATGTAATGAATGCAGTGATCAAAACAATGTAAATGACATGAGTAAACAACTGAATCATATAGCAAAGACTTTTCATGAATAGTACTTCAAGACAAGCATCAATAAGTCTTGCATAAAAGTTAACTCATAAAGCAATAATTCAAAGTAAAGGCATTGAAGCAACACAAAGGAAGATGAAGTTTCAGCGGTTGCTTTCAACTTATAACATGTATATCTCATGGATATTGTCAACATAGAGTAATATAACAAGTGCAATATGCAAATATGTAGGAATCAATGCACAGTTCACACAAGTGTTTGCTTCTTGAGGTGGAGAGAGATAGGTGAACTGACTCAACATAAAAGTAAAAGAAAGGTCCTTCAAAGAGGAAAGCATCGATTGCTATATTTGTGCTAGAGCTTTGATTTTGAAAACAAGAAACAATTTTGTCAACGGTAGTAATAAAGCATATGTGTTATGTAAATTATATCTTATAAGTTGCAAGCCTCATGCATAGTATACTAATAGTGCCCGCACCTTGTCCTAATTAGCTTGGATTACCGGGATTATCGCAATGCACATGTTTTAACCAAGTGTCACAAAGGGGTACCTCTATGCCGCCTGTACAATGGTCTAAGGAGAAAGCTCGCATTGGATTTCTCGCTATTGATTATTCTCAACTTAGACATCCATACCGGGACAACATAGACAACAGATAATGGACTCCTCTTTTATGCATAAGCATGTAGCAACAATTAATTTTCTCATATGAGATTGAGGATATATGTCCAAAACTGAAACTTCCACCATGGATCATGGCTTTAGTTAGCGGCCCAATGTTCTTCTCTAACAACATGCATGCTCTAACCATTAGGTGGTAAATCTCCCTTACTTCAGACAAGACGAACATGCATAGCAACTCACATGATATTCAACAAGAGTAGTTGATGGCGTCCCCAGGAACATGGTTATCGCACAACAAGCAACTTAATAAGAGATAAAGTGCATAAGTACATATTCAATACCACAATAGTCTTTAAGCTATTTGTCCCATGAGCTATATATTGCAAAGGTAGAGGATAGAAATTTTAAAGGTAGCACTCAGGCAATTTACTTTGGAATGGCGGAGAAATACCATGTAGTAGGTAGGTATGGTGGACACAAATGGCATAGTGGTTGGCTCAAGTATTTTGGATGCATGAGAAGTATTCCCTCTCGATACAAGGTTTAGGCTAGCAAGGCTATTTGAAACAAACACAAGGATGAACCGGTGCAGCAAAACTCACATAAAAGACATATTGAAAACATTATAAGATTCTACACCATCTTCCTTGTTGTTCAAACTCAATACTAGAAATTATCTAGACCTTAGAGAGACCAATTATGCAAACCAAATTTTAGCATGCTCTATGTATTTCTTCATTAATGGGTGCAAAGTATATGATGCAAGAGCTTAAACATGAGCACAACAATTGCCAAGTATCACATTATCCAAGACATTTTAGCAAATTACTACATGTATCATTTTCCAATTCCAACCATATAACAATTTAACGAAGGAGAAACTTCGCCATGAATATTATGAGTAAAGCCTAAGGACATATTTGTCCATATGCAATAGCGGAGCGTGTCTCTCTCCCACACAAAGAATGCTAGGATCCATTTTATTCAAACAAAACAAAAAACAAAAACAAACCGACGCTCCAAGCAAAGCACATAAGATGTGATGGAATAAAAATATAGTTTCAGGGGAGGAACCTCATAATGTTGTCGATGAAGAAAGGGATGCCTTGGGCATCCCCAAGCTTAGACGCTTGAGTCTTCTTGATATATGCAGGGGTGAACCACCGGGGCATCCCCAAGCTTAGAGCTTTCACTCTCCTTGATCATGTTGTATCATCTCCCTCTCTTGATCCTTGAAAACTTCCTCCACACCAAACTCAAAACAACTCATTAGAGGGTTAGTGCACAATCAAAATATACATGTTCAGAGGTGACATAATCATTCTTAACACTTCTGGACATTGCACAAAGCTACTGAAAGTAAATGGAATCGAAATATCCATCGAGCATATCAAAACAGGCAATGCGAAATAAAAGGCAGAATCTGTCAAAACAGAACAGTTCGTAATGACGAATTTTATTGAGGCACCAGACTTGCTGAAATGAAAATGCTCAAATTGAATGAAAGTTGCGTACATATCTGAGGATCACTCACGTAAATTGGCATAATTTTCTGAGTTACCTACAGAGAATTTGGCCCAGATTCGTGACAGCAAAGAAATCTGTTTCTGCGCAGTAATCCAAATCTAGTATGAACTTTACTATCAACGACTTTACTTGGCACAACAAAACACTAAACTAAGATAAGGAGAGGTTGCTACAGTAGTAAACAACTTCCAAGACACAAATATAAAACAAAGTACTGTAGTAAAAACATGGGTTGTCTCCCATAAGCGCTTTTCTTTAACGCCTTTCAGCTAGGCGCAGAAAGTGTGTATCAAGTATTATAGACGAAGTGTCAACATCATAACTTGTTCTAACAATAGAATTAAAAGGTAACTTCATTCTCTTTCTAGGGAAGTGTTCCATACCTTTCTTGAGAGGAAATTGATATTTAATATTACCTTCCTTCATATCAATGATAGCACCAACAGTTCGAAGAAAAGGTCTTCCCAATATAATGGGACAAGATGCATTGCATTCAATATCCAAGACAACAAAATCAACGGGGACAAGGTTATTGTTAACGGTAATGCGAACATTATCAACTTTCCCCAAAGGTTTCTTTGTAGAATTATCAGCAAGATTAACATCCAAATAACAATTTTTCAATGGTGGCAAGTCAAGCATATTATAGATTTTCTTAGGCATAACGGAAATACTTGCACCAAGATCACATAAAGCATTACAATCAAAGTCATTGACCTTCATCTTAATGATGGGCTCCCAACCATCCTCTAGCTTCCTAGGAATAGAAGCTTCGCGTTCTAGTTTCTCTTCTCTAGCTTTTATGAGAGCATTTGTAATATGTTTTGTGAAAGCCAAATTTATAGCACTAGCATTAGGACTTTTAGCTAGTTTTTGTAAGAAATTTATAACTTCAGAGATGTGGCAATCATCAAAATTCAAACCATTATAATCTAAAGCAATGGGATCATCATCCCCAATGTTGGAAAAAATTTCAGCAGTTTTATCACAAGCAGTTTCAGCAGTTTTAGCAGTTTTAGGCAGTTTTTCGCGCTTTGCATTTGAAGTGGAAACATTGCCAACACCAATTATTTTACCATTAATAGTAGGAGGTGCAGCAACATGTGTAGCATTAGCATTGCTAGTGGTGGTAATAGTCCAAACTTTAGCTATTTTATCTTCTTTTTCATTTTCTTCTCTTTCCCACCTAGCACGCAATTCGGACATCAATCTTATATTCTCATTAATTCTAACTTGGATGGTCATTAATTCTAACTTGGATGGCATTTGCTGTAGTAACAATTTTATTATTAAGATTTTCATGAGGCATAACTTTCGATTTCAAAAGATCAACATCAGCAGCAAGACTATCGACTTTAGAAGCAAGTATAACAATTTTCCCAAGCTTTTCTTGAACAGATTTGTTAAAAGCAGTTTGTGTACTAATAAATTCTTTAAGCATGGCTTCAAGTCCAGGGGGTGTGTTCCTATTATTGTTGTAAGAATTACCATAAGAATTACCATAGCCATTGCCATTATTATAAGGATATGGCCTATAGTTGTTACTAGAATTGTTCCGGTAAGCATTGTTGTTGAAATTATTATTTTTAATGAAGTTTACATCAACATGTTCTTCTTGAGCAACCAATGAAGCTAACGGAACATTATTAGGATCAACAATAGTCCTATCATTCACAAGCATAGACATAATAGCATCAATCTTATCACTCAAGGAGGAGGTTTCTTCGATAGAATTTACCTTCTTACCTTGTGGAGCTCTTTCCGTGTGCCATTCAGAGTAATTGATCATCATATTATCAAGAAGCTTTGTTGCTTCACCAAGAGTGATGGACATAAAGGTACCTCCAGCAGCTGAATCCAATAGGTTCCGCGAAGAAAAATTCAGTCCTGCATAAAAGGTTTGGATGATCATCCAAGTAGTCGATCCATGGGTTGGGCAATTTTTAACCAAAGATTTCATTCTTTCCCATGGTTGTGCAACATGCTCATTATCCAATTGTTTAAAATTCATTATGCTACTCCTCAAAGATATAATTTTAGCAGGGGGATAATATCTACCAATAAAAGCATCCTTGCATTTAGTCCATGAATCAATACTATTCTTAGGCAGAGATAGCAACCAATCTTTAGCTCTTCCTCTTAATGAGAAAGGGAACAATTTTAATTTTATAATGTCACCATCTACATCTTTATACTTTTGCATTTCACATAGTTCAACAAAATTAATGAGATGGGCAGCAGCATCATCAGAACTAACACTAGAAAATTGCTCTCGCATAACAAGATTCGATAAAGCAGGTTTAATTTCAAAGAATTCTGCTGTAGTAGCAGGTGGAGCAATAGGTGTGCATAAGAAATCATTATTATTTTTGGTTGTGAAGTCACACAACTTAGTATTTTCAGGAGTACCCATTTTAGCAATAGTAAATAAAGCAAACTAGATAAAGTAAATGCAAGTAACTAATTTTTTTGTGTTTTTGATATAGCAAACAAGATAGCAAATAAAGTAAAACTAGCAACTAATTTTTTTGTATTTTGATTTAGTGCAGCAAACAAAGTAGTAAATAAAACTAAGCAAGACAAAAACAAAGTAAAGAGATTGGGATGTGGAGACTCCCCTTGCGGCGTGTCTTGATCTCCCGGCAACGGCGCCGTGAAAAGAGCTTGATACGCGTACAGCACGCGTCCGTTGGGAACCCCAAGAGGAAGGTGTGATGCGTACAGCGGCAAGTTTTCCCTCAGTATGAAACCAAGGTTTATCGAACCAGTAGGAGCCAAGAAGCACGTTGAAGGTTGATGGCGGCGAGATGTAGTGCGGCGCAACACCCGGGATACCGGCGCTAACGTGGAACCTGCACAACACAAACCAAGTACTTTGCCCCAACGAAACAGCGAGGTTGTCAATCTCACCGGCTTGCTGTAACAAAGGATTAGATGTATAGTGTGGAAGATGATTGTTTGCAAAAAACAGTAGAACAATATTGTAGTAGATTGTATTTCAGTATAGAGAATTGGACCGGGGTCCACAGTTCACTAGAGGTGTCTCTCCCATAAGATAAACAGCATGTTGGGTGAACAAATTACAGTTGGGCAATTGACAAATAGAGAGGGCATGACCATGCACATACATATTATGATGAGTATAGTGAGATTTAATTGGGCATTACGACAAAGTACATAGACCGCTATCCAGACATGCATCTATGCCTAAAAGTCCACCTTCGAGGTTATCATCCGAACCCCTTCCAGTATTAAGTTGCTAACAACGAGACAATTGCATTAAGTATTGCGCGTAATTTAATCAATAACTACATCCTCGGACATAGCATCAATGTTTTATCCCTAGTGGCAACAGCACATCCATAACCTTAGAGGTTTCGTCACTCCTCCGCATTCACGGAGACATGAACCCACTATCGAGCATAAATACCCCCTCTTGGAGTTACTAGCATCAACTTGGCCAGAGCATCTACTAATAACGGAGAGCATGCAAGATCATAAACAACACATAGATATAAATTGATAATCAACATAACATGGTATTCTCTATTCATCGGATCCCAACAAACACAACATATAGAATTACATATAGATGATCTTGATCATGTTCGGCAGCTCACAAGATCAGACAATGAAGCATAATGGGGAGAAGACAACCATCTAGCTACTGCTATGGACACATAGTCCTGGGGTAGACTACTCACACATCACTCCGGAGGCGACCATGGCGGCGTAGAGTCCTCCGGGAGATGATTCCCCTCTCCGGCAGGGTGCCGGAGGCGATCTCCTGAATCCCCCGAGATGGGATTGGCGGCGGCGGCGTCTCTGGAAGGTTTTCCGTATCGTGGCTCTCGGTACTGGGGGTTTCGCGACGAAGGCTATTTGTAGGCGGAAGGGTAGGTCAGGGGGCGTCGCGAGGGGCCCAGGAGACAGGTCGGCGCGGCCCTACCCCCTGGCCACCTCGTGGCCCCACTTCATTGACTCTCCGGTCTTCTGGAAGCTTCGTGGCAAAATAGGCCCCTGGGCGTTGATTTCGTCCAATTCCGAGAATATTTCCTTACTAGGATTTCTGAAACCAAAAACAGCAGAAAACAGCAGAATCGGCTCTTCGGCATCTTGTTAATAGGTTAGTTCCAGAAAATGCATAAATATGATGTAAAGTATGCATAAAACATGTAGATATCATCAATAATGTGGCATGGAACATAAGAAATTATCGATACGTCGGAGACGTATCAGACATCCGGCCTTGCTTCAGTTCCCGGAATTCATCTCTCATCTTCTTTATCAGACCCGGGGGCACATGGTACTTGCTGAATTTGAGCTTGAAGTCTGTCCAAGTCATAAACTGTTCCGCGTTCATGGGACGGGTGCTTGTCCACCAAGCTGTTGCTGGTCCTGCTAAGTAGTGCGTGGCAAACATCACTTTCTCATTCTCTTCAACTCTAGCTACTTCTAGATTGTTCTCCATAGTTTGGAGCCAATCATCTGCATCCAGTGGTTCCTCAGTCTTGCTGAAACTGGCGGGTTGGTATTCTGGAAGTTCTTGAGCTTTGATCCGGGGTGATCATGATGGCCTTGATTGTTGTTGGCAAGCTGTTGAAGTGCTGCAATGTTGGCTTGTCTTTCAGCTCTTTCTGCTTCTCTATCTGCCAGCATAACTTGCAACATCTGCATCATTGCATCTTGAGTCGCATTGCGAGTTGGAGGGGCCATCTGAGCATTGAGATAGATCATGAGATAAGAGGGAAATTCTCTATGGCTTGTTTTGTGTTTAAGTTCAAAAGTTTAAAACTTGAAGTCTTTTCATGATGACACAAACATACATTCATTCATGACAAACAACACACATTACAAGCTAACACACTAAGGGTTTTAAGAACCCTTCTTCTTCAAGCTACGATACATGGGGCGGGATACAACTCACACCTACGATAGTGCATAAGTGAACTACTCCTCATCCTCATCTACATCTATGGCGATGTGGTCATCCTCTCCGGCGTCCAGGAACTCGTAGTCTTCCTCCTCGGTGTCTCCATCCTCCTCGAAGTCGTCGTCGTCACTCAGGAAGGCGCTTCCTCCCTGAATGTCTTCTCCATCTTCCTCCATCTTCTTCATCTGCTCCTCCTGGTTCTTGACAGTGGCCTCAAGCGCTGCTATCTTCGCGCGGAGGCGGGTGATGGTGGCATCCTTCTTCGCCCGCTGCTGGCGGAGGGCCTTGCTGTCGTTGTTGAGTAGCTTGATGGCTTCGCCTTGCTCGATGATGTGGGCGTGAGTCTGGTTGGGGTACTCACGCGCGTTGTCGAGGTCCTGCTGAGTGTGGTACAGGATGAAGTCGAGATGCTCCACATGGTGCTTCAGCTCCGGGTGGGGCTGCATGTCCATGGGCTCTCCAGCAGAGTTACGCCTCGCGAGGTGAGAAAAGCGAGGGCTCTTGAGTGCCTCCCCGCTCATCCCGCTCAAGCGTGCATGGGCAAGTCCGTCCAGCCAGTTGCTCTCCCTGAAGGAGAAGAGGATCCTCTCAGAAGTGGGAGGCTCCATCTTGCCCCTCAAGTCAGCGGTGATGATCTACTGCAACTCGCCTCCTGGCTGGTCATTGACCTGAACTCCGTGGAACTCCGGGTGCGGGCGATCAAGATAGTCGGAAAGGGCGTTGAGGTCGTGCTCGAAGATCAAGCTTCCCCCATTCCCGAGCTGGTAAAACTTCGTGTTCATGGGCTCCATCTGAAAGTGAAGTGAAGGATTAAGTTAGAGAAGTGAACAAGTGTGGCAAAATTTTAGTTACATTTCTTAGGAAGAGCATGACTTCTTATTTTCCCAAAGAACTCAAAGAGAAGACAAAGACTAAATTTTTCAGAAATACTCACTTTATTTGTTTTTGAAACTAAATTTTCAGAACGTCCATTTCTAACTAGGGTCTCCTAAGGTCAAACAATGGCTCTGATACCAACTTGTCATCACCCGGATTTTTAAGTCCGAATGCCTAGTATGTCATACATCGCAATCCCAAGAATATTGTTGTTGCGAGGCATAATAGTTAAGTATCACAGTCATCATTCATTACAAACCATAATGTCTTACAACTTGGAATCACATGATCCATATTACACGAATAGTTGATCTATTGATCAACGAACAAACACAAGTTCATAGCGGAAGCGTAAAGATAAAAGGACTCTCTAGTCCACAGGCCAACGCTTGACGTTAGAAGCTCCTAGTTGTGGTAGACGTCCTTCTGGTCGTCATCCTCGTACTGCTGCTCAGCTTCATAGTCTGGCCATTTGAATAGCCAGGGACAAAGCCGTGAGTACTTTAAGTACTCGCAAACTAATACTAATGTAAGTACTAACATTACTATAGAGAGTGTTCTAAGCTCTAAGTTTATTTGCATAAAGCCAATTTTAGTTTAGAAACATTTTAGTAAACAACTCCTCATGTGCTAACTAACTCAAGTGGGAACATTAGTGTCATTCCCACAACTCTGTTGTGATTCAAAATTCAAAGTCACCGTTCAAGTTCAAATTCACTAGTCGCCAAGGTATAAATTCTGATGACGAAAACAGTATGGCCTTTCCAACTGTCCATGACTGCGGATGCGACTATTCGAATAGGTTTACACTCTGCAGAGGTTGCACACTTGTGCCACAACATTTGATTACATCCGTCCGGGATAAAACCCGAATAATCGTAACTCAGTATGCGGATCATCAACCGTTAACCTTTCACTTACACACCCTAGTATAGTCACCTCTCCCCATGAGCTTGGCCTCCCGGTGAAAACCAACTGTTAACCCGGAACCGCACGGAGGCTTGGCCGTACAATTCACCTCAATTCACGTCATTTCATTTTCAACGGAGGTGGCCTCGGCATAACCTCTATGACGCTTGATCAGAGGGAACCCATACTAAGACACATAAATTTCCAGCTAAGCCTTACCTATAATCAGGTATTGTGGGGGTACTCAAAAATTGGAATGGTATCGCATCCAACTCAATCATCAGTTTTTAGTCAATTCACCAAGTCAAATTCATGTCATATTCACCTTCAAAATCTTTCAATGGAGATGACTCATCATTCCAAGGTTTTTCAACATCATCATTTTCACAAACACATGTTCCCATCTAGAGTAGTCATTTTTAATTTAGCACTAGCATCTGAGTATGAGGGGTGCTAAGTACTTTGCTTTGCTTCTAGGCTAACTTTGATACTCTTGTACTAATCCACTACTAACCAAGTAATCATGAATCAAAATACTTTGATAAAACAAAAGTAAATAAAGCTTGTAAAGTAAAACTGGGAAGTAGGATCATGAACATAAAGTAAATGGGTAATGCCTTGCTCATGGTGAGCTTTGCACTTTGAAAGAGTATTAGGGAAGTAGACCTCCTCCTCCTCTTGATACTCCTCAGTACTAGCGTCTAAAATACGAATACGGGGTACACAATCATCATACCAAACTTATTTGCTAAACTAAGCACACACATGATTCACACCACTTAAACTAGCATCAAACATTACTATTAAATTGGTGGATGTGTTTTTCTTATTTAAGAAAAATAATTTCCTCTCATACTAACTTATGTGTTACTTTTAATTACTTAGAGAAATAATTTCCTCTCATTATCTTCTTAAGATTTAATTTCTCTCATGAATAATATATGACCTAGGTTGACCAAAGTCAACCTCTTCATACTTATCATTTAAGAAAATGATTTAAATGAGGTGTAGCACCTCATACCATTTAAATCTTAACATTGTAAAGATTTAACATCATCAACAATTCATATGAGACCTAAATGACCAGAGTCTATACCTCATTTTGAATTGGTTGTGACAAGATTTAAATGAGAGAAACACTCCCATATGATTTCTTAATAGTTTTGGACAATATCTTTGACTAGAAATAGCCATAAAGTCCTTTAATTAAACTAGGCCATGATCATTCAAAGTAAGCATGGCATATTTTTGCAGAAACAATTAGTACAAGTGTAATGTGATTTATAGACTTGGAATTAACTTAAAAACATTTTTGGTTGATTTTTAATAATTATTCTAAGGCAGAAAAGACCCTACCTTGTTTATTTTTCCACTTTAATTCTATAATAGATCTAGGTTTCAATCCAGTGGCATTGTGTAGATAAAATCCTAAGCTTTCCAAAAATATAAAATTTGTAAAATTTGGCCAAGTAGATTTGTCCCTATTAAATTTCAAAGTTAACATCAGATTGCATATATTTCTCTATTTGAAATTTTGAATTTGAAACGTGGGCTGGCGGGAAATAAACGGGCTGTGCCGAGCGAGAGGGAAATGGGCCGGCCCAGTATCTCGACGGGCCAGCTAACAAGGCGAGGGCCACCTGTCATTGGGGTTTGGCTATCGAATCGGTACGGGGAATATCGGTCGTGCGATTAGAAGTGCATCGCACGGTCGAGGGAGGGCTTCGTCTCCGGCGAGATGTGGACTTACTGGCAGCGGAGGAAGGGGGTCGGTGAGCTTGTCGGAGCTCCGGCGGTCGTCGGAGGTGTGCGCGGCTACGTTGTCGATGAAGAGGAAGCCGATGGTAGCAGTGGCATCGTCTGGGGCGGCCTCCTTCTCCGGCGAGCTTCAGCTACTGGCGGCGGCGATGAGCTTGCAATTGGAGCGGTTATGTGGCTAATCGAGAGAGGTGAGTGGTCGAGGAGAGTCGTAGTGAGGACGGGAAGTGGATGGCATGCTCAATTTGAGAGGAGGAGTCCTCCTTTTATAGCAGAGGGAGGTGGCCATGGAGCTATGCTAGGTCGCCGGCGTCGTCGTCGGTCCAAGGCTGCGAAGAGGCAAGGCATGGGCGCATCTGGTTGCTGGCATCCTGGCGAAGCTAATGCGCGTGGTCGTGGCGCAGACGAGGCTCTATAGCGATGGTGCACTTGATGGGAGTTTGCAGGTCAGGGTGGAGTCGCGTCGACGATGACGTTGGCCATGGCGTTCCCGCGGTCAAACAACGGTGTCTGCGAGTTTGCTGGTCGTCTGGCGCATCTACTGGCGAGCGGAGCAGGTGAGTGGAGGCGAGGAGCGTCGGCGCTCGTCACGTTCTGGCGCGTCCAGGGCGCTCGCCGTGCGCGCACTGCCGCGTGCATGGGCGTGTCTGGGCGCGTCGTGTTCTGGCGTTTCCAGGGTAGGGCTTCGTCGAGTCAAGGTCTGGGCAGGGTCAGGAGAGTTTTGAGGTGTGGTGTGACATGGCAGGGCTTGATGGAGTGGAGAGGTGAGGCGATGGCACGAGCTGGCCATGCCATGCCACTGCATGGTCTTGCTCTGGTCGTTTTGGTCAAGCAGAGGTGAAGGCAAGTGGAGGTACTGGTGCTGTGAGGTGAGAGGAGGTTCCAGAGGTGCAGTGGAGAGCCAGGGTTGGACCAAGTCATCTCTCATTTTCAGTATGGGCAACATTAGATACTCTGCCCAACAAGTGTTTGTTGAAATGCCAGCAAGAAACTTATTTTTGAATTTTGCAATTCTTTTTGGTGGGTTGTAATCATATATTAATTGGAGTAGAATGGTGGTGGTGGTGGTAGTCAAAATGGAGTTGAAATGCAAAAGCTCATTTTGCATATGATCTTAAATTTGATTCAAAGTCTCCAATTGGCTTGCTTCTAATTTGAAATTGTGTTATCACCCGAATTTGACCGGATCAGAGGTGGACCGTGAATTAAGATGGGCTTGAAGAATATACATGGAAAGTATACATAAATCGGCCTTGTATAAGAAGTTTGGGCTAATTTGCCCGTGTATCTGTAAATATAGTAGGATACGTGTCGGTTAGGTAGAATTTGGCTCGTACACGGTTGGGATTTTTCCCACGTTAGAAAGTCTACGGACTATAAATATGTATCTAGGGTTATTGAGAAAAACAACAATCACGTTCATCACAAACCAATCTAGGCGCATCGCCAACCCCTTGTTTCGAGGGTTTCTTCCGGGTAAGCATCATGCTGCCTAGATCGCATCTTGCGATCTAGGCAGTATATGTTTATTCGTTGTTCATGCGTTGCTCGTGCTGAAGCCTTGTTGATGGCGAGCAACGTGGTTATCATAGATGTGTTAGGGTTAGCATTGTTTTACCGTGCTATATGCTTTTGTCCATGCAACCCTTAGACGTCTAGCCGCCCTTACACCTTTCTTAGGTGTAAGGGCGGCACCTTGCTTGATCATTGTTTAGTAGATCCGACCCGTTATGATTGCTCCTTGTTCTTCAAGGATTAGTTTAATATCTGCATGGTTAGGCCTTGCAAACGGGTTGAAGGATCCAGTGGCGCGTAGGGTGTAGTTTGCTAGCCCTAGATAAGATGTTCCGAGGATCAACTCTGTGTTGGTTTTTAGGCCTTATCTAGGGCTGGTTTATTACCATCTTACGTGGCTGCCAGGCTCAATCATGTGTAGGATGTTCCGATTATGCGGTGAAACCCCTAAATCGTTGTAGGTCGTTTTAGCTTTATATTGATCAAGCAGGACCGCCATGTGATCGTAGACCTCATACGAACCATGGGTGGATCGGCTCCTTGAGCCGATTCACAGGACAACCTGAGAGCCGATCGAGGCTCGTATTTAATGTTTACGTGTATGCCATGCAGGAAACTAAGCGAAGCAAATCCATCACCTTCCTGACCAGGTATAGGTCAGGTGGCATGCCCTTGCACCAGCATCGGACGTGCGTGCCGAGGCTTTGCGGGCCGTCGCTCGAGGGACCAGGGCCAGCCGCAGCTCTAGGTTGTTCCCGGCTCTACGTGTTGCCAGCCGTTGCTCGCCGGTGGGTTTCGGACGCCAACACATTCTGGCACGCCCGGTGGGACAGTCTTCGACATCAACTGCATCGCCATCTACATCTGAGATGGCGGAAGGTACTCCAGTCACGTACGAGGATCTGACCGAGGAACTCAAGAAGAAGTATGACGAGATCAAAGCTATCCTCGAAGCCGACCTCATCGGCTCTTTCCAGAGGACCCGCTCACACGGCATCAGGTGGAAAGGGTTCTCACCTGAAGGCGCGCTCGATGGAGTAGACCTGTCTACCCCTTCAGAAGAGCGCACCAGGTCTCTGCGTCAGGAGATTAATTTCATGGTAGCTCATTCGCTACACCGCCATTCTGAGAGCCTGGTGAACACTTTGGAGCGTGTCGCCCTTCGGGTGATCCAGGAAATCATGAGGCATCAGTACTCTCCGTCAGGACCTGCTCTAGGGACTCACCAAGGAGAGCTACCACTCCAGTCCCGACCACCGCTGCCGTTCACGCTGGCAGCACCAGAAGTGCCGAGTTCACCGGCATTCATCGTCTACAAGATCGGTGGTGATCCTAGTGATTACCAATTCTTGTATGAGGCACCCAAGGAGATCCCGCACGGATACACGTGCACATACGTGCCAGACTGCAGTAACTGGGCACTCACAAACCAGACTGCAACAGCAGGGACTTCTGGAACAGCAGGAGGAGCTTCTGGATCAGATCTTGAGAAGCAGACGTGGCTAACTAAGTATGCCACTCCGACGAACCTTCAGAGCTCAACTCCTGCAGTTGGCTCAGATCGTGAGAAGCAGGCGTGGCTAGCTAAGTATGCCACTCCAACAAACCTCCAAAGCTCAACTCCTGCAGCTAGCTCAGAGCTTGAGAAGCAAGCGTGGCTGGCTAAGTACGCCACTCCAGCAAATCTTCAGAGCTCGACTCCTGCAGCCAGCACCGCGGATCAGATCAGTACAATCTTGAGAGACCAGTTCGGCATGGTGCCGAAAAGGAGGGCAATCGGCTATTTCAAGCCGTACCCCAACGAGTACGATTTGATCCCATTACCACCCAAATATCGGCTCCCTGAATTCTCCAAGTTTAGTGGGTCAGATGGCTCCAGCTCAATCGAGCATGTGAGCTGATATTTGGCGCAGCTGGGCACGATCTCAGCATCAGATGAACTACGTGTGAGGTTCTTCGCACAGTCCCTCACAGGATCGGCTTTCGGGTGGTACACATCGCTGCCACCAGACTCAATCCGGACTTGGAAGCAGTTGGAAGAACAGTTCCACATGCAGTATCACTCAGAGGCTTCCGAGGCTGGCATTGCCGATCTAGCACAAGTACGACAGAAGCACGGAGAAACAGTGTCAGAATACATCCAGCGCTTCAAGACCATTAGGAACCGATGCTATTCGGCTCGTTTGACTGAAAAAGAAGCAGTCGAGTTGGCGGTGGTGGGTCTCGCATCGCCGATCACGGATATGGCTTCTCAAGCAGACTACCCTTCACTGGCGCATATGGTTCAGAAACTGTCATTGTATGAACAGCGCCACCCAGAGTTGTACCAAGACAAATTCAAGCGAGCGGTAGTCCTGGTTGAGGCAGATGAAGATGAAGGCTCTGCGGGAGATCAAGAGGTAGCAGTGGCTGAATGGACTCGGGGGGCAAGCCCCGTGTCCTGCAAATGGGTTAAGCCACAAGGTCCTCCAAGAGGGTTTGACTTCGACGTGACCAAAGCTGAGCAAATTTTCGACCTCTTACTCAAGGAGAAGCAGCTAAAGTTACCCGAAGGCCTCAAAATCCCCACGGCACAGGAGCTGAACGGAAAGCCATACTGCAAGTGGCATAACACGTTCACCCATACCACCAACGACTGCAGGGTGTGGCGTTAGCAGATCCAAATGGCGATAGAACAAGGGCGTCTAATTTTCAACCAGTACGCCATGAAAGTCGACACACACCCCTTCCCTGCCGTTAACATGGTGGAGTGCACTTACCCTGGGAGGTGCCAGCCAGGTTTCTCGTTCAGCATCAACATGGTAGGACTTGGGCACCACTCTGGTAAGGATAGAGACGAGGGCAGCCGCTCTCGTGGCAAGGACAAAGAGGAAGCCGCTCCACGCGATCGGCTCCGCCACGATGGCAAGCGCTACATTACAGAGGGAGAAGTGAAAAATGTGCGATATCAACGACCTCTCTCTGACCATCTCCTCAATAAATATGTGAGTCAGTACGACCAGCACCGGCGATACAGCGACGAGGACGAAGGAGATCGTCTGGCTAGCAGGGACGCCAGGAGATCTCGTCGGCATGATCGCGACGAGGAGAGATATGAGCGCCATGCCAAGGAAAAATCAAGAGAGCAGGAAGACGTGGATAAGCACTGGGACTATCCCTTCTTCAAGCACTGCTGGGATTCAGGAATGAGCCGATTGCCTACAATCGGCAACTGCCCATAATGTAGACAGAAGAAGAAGGGCACAGGAGACGTGTCAGTGTTCAAGCGTCTAGGACCTCTTCCATCTCGGAACAAGCAAGCTGAGTCCTCTCGGGTGGAAGATCTCGAAGAGTTAGAAGATGACGATGAAGAAGAAGAAGATAGATACCACCGGCCAAGGTGGTGCCCTGATTGACTCAGCCATTCCCAAAAGCGTAGGGTTCAGCGATTACGTGGCTTGGAGGAAGCCGAAAGGTTATACCTGCACACGTTAAGGAAGGCGCGGCCAGATCTAGCCGCGAAAATTCAGCGAACTCTGGACGAAGAGGGTCGACCACAAAAGATGGAGTGGCGCCCCAAACAGAAGAAAGCCGATGATGAGACATCGGCTGGCACAAACATGGTGTTCATCCTACCAGCAGAGTTCTGTGCTCCTAGAACAGAAGAGGCATCTGTGGCGCAACTTGACTGCGGCCCAAGGCCGGTTATTTTTGAGAAGCCACGACCAACTTTTATCAGCAAGAAGTTAGATCCACATCTCAGGAGCCAGATGATAGCTCTATTAAAAGAGTACCCAGATTGCTTTGTATGGGATTACACAGAGATGCCTGGGTTAGACAGTAGCATCATTGAGCATCGGCTCCCTCTCAAGAAAGGATTTCGGCCATTCCAACAACGAGCACGTCAGATGAAGGCTGAAATCCTCGAAGAAGTCAAGAAGGAGATCGAGAAAATGTTAGCCGCTGGGTTCATCAGGCCATGCAGGTACGCTGAATGGATCTCCAGTATCGTACCTGTAGAGAAAAAGGACGGCCGATGGCGTGTGGCCATAGATTTCCGAGATCTCAACGAGCCACTCCAAAGGATGAATACCCAATGCCGTGGCGAAAACATTGATCAATGCAGCTGCTGGCCACAAGGTGTTGAGTTTCATGGATGGCAACGCCGGCTACAACCAAATCTTCATGGCTCCAGAAGATATACACAAGACTGCATTCAGAGTACCAGGATCGGTGGGCTTATTTGAATATGTGGTCATGACTTTTGGGCTGAAGAATGCCGGTGCAACATACCAACGAGCCATGAATTACATTTTTCATGATCTGATCGGCAAGTTGGTGGAAATTTACATCGATGACGTGGTGGTCAAGTCTGTCTCCATGGAAGGACACTTGGATGATTTACGACGCATCCTAGACCGAACTCGGAAGTTCGGACTGAGAATGAATCCAAAGAAGTGTGCCTTTGGTGTGACGGCCGGTCAATTCCTAGGTTTTCTGGTTCATGAACGAGGGATTGAGATCGGCCTGAAAAGTCAGGAAGCAGTACGTACCATGCAGCCACCTACCACGAAGAAGGAGCTCCAACGTCTCATCGGCAAGATCAACTTCGTCCGACGGTTCATCTCTAATCTGTCAGGACGAATTGAGCCGTTCATGGCGTTGGTGAAGATCAAATCTGATGACGAGTTTCACTGGGGGGCAGAACAGCAGCAAGCGTTTGACGAGATTAAGCGGTATCTGACAACGCCGCCTGTGCTAGTTCCACCCCAGCAAGACAGGCCGTTCTATATCTACTTATCAGTAGCTGACACGTCCATCGCTTCAGTGGTGGTGCAACTCTACGAGGGTGTTGAAAAGGTCGCATTCTACCTCAGCCGGAGGATGTTGGATGCAGAGACAAGGTATCCTGAGGTCGAGAAGTTATGCCTCTGCCTGTTTTTCACCTGCACCAAGCTCATCACATCCTTTTGACGGCAGAGATCATCGTCATATGCAAGTCAGACGTTGTCAAGCACATGCTGTCGGCTCCTGTTTTGAAAGGCTGACTTGGTAAGTGGATGTTTGCGTTATCGGAATTCGATCTCCGGTATCAGCCTGCGAAAGCAGTCAAGGGACAAGCGTTGGCCGATCTCATAGCAAAGCGGATTAATACTAATATAGCAGCACTATCTGTACGTGCATGGGCTATGTTCTTCGATGGATCGGCTTGTGACGACGGTTGTGGCATCGGCATTTTGCTCGTGTCGCCACGGGGGGCAAATTATTCCTTCTCCATCACGCTATCTACCCCTTGCACTAACAATGTCGCTGAGTATGAGGCAGTACGCAAGGGAATGGAGTTGCTTTTGGAAGCCGGGGCAGAAGCGGTGGAACTTTTTGGAGACTCGAAGTTGGTGATCTCCCAGCTCACGGATGAGTACAAGTGCGAGAGTGAGTCACTCTTCCCATATTGGATGGAATGCCGCGAGCTGATGACAAAATTTCGGTACATCAACATCAATTGGGTCCCAAGATCTCAAAATACCGAGGCCAACGATCTCGCACAGATGGCGTCAGGCTACAAGGACATACCAGACGGGTCAGAAGTTCAGGTGCAGTTCCTAGAACAGGATGATCGGAGAGCCGATATCTTCAATTACTTGAAGGATTCGGCTCGGGGGGCACCTAAACGGATAAGATACAAGGCCATGAAATATGTCCTTATAGGAGATGACATGTTCTACAGGACATTGGAAGGGTTATTACTCAAATGCCTGGGACCAATCGAGTCTAATCGGCTCTTACATGAGGTGCATGAAGGCGCCTGTGGAACTCATCAATCGGCTCATAAGATGAAGTGGCTGATCAGGCGATCAGGGTTTTATTTGCCCACCATGCTTGAGGACTGCTTCAAGTACTACAAGGGGTGCCAAGCGTGTCAGATGTTCGGGAAGATTCAGATGGTACCCGCATCAGCAATGAATCCCATCATCAAGCCTTGGCCATTTCGAGGTTGGGGCATGGATATGATCGGCAAGATCCATCCTGCGTCCAGCAAAGGCCACGAGTGGATCCTGGCCATTACAGATTACTTCACCAAATGGGTGGAGGCCGTCCCTATGAAGAAGGTAAAATCAGAAGATGTTATCAAATTTGTGAAAGAACACGTCATTCATAGGTTCGGGATTCCCCAAACCATCACGACCGATGGAGGTTCGGTTTTCATCTCTAAGGAATTCAGAAAATTCTGTGATGAAATGGGAATTAAGCTGATCCGATCATCTCCATACTATGCTCAAGCCAACGGGCAAGCTGAAGCGTCCAATCAGAGCCTGATCAAGCTGATAAAGAGGAAAATTGACGAGAACCCTAGGGTTTGGCATGAAACATTGTCAGAAGCTTTGTGGGCCTATCGCATGTCATGCCATGGAGCTATAAAAACTTCGCCATACCAGCTTGTCTACAGGAAGGAAGCCGTATTACCTTGGGAAATCACGGCTGGATCAAGACGTGTCACGTTTCAGAACGACCTGACAGCTGAAGAATATGCAGCCCTGATGAGTGACACTATTGAGGATGCAACGGAACTTAGACTTTGGTCGTTGGAGAAGATTAAAGAGAACAAAGCCAGGGTAGCTCGTGCATACAATAAGAAGGTGAGACCAAAGGAGTTTCAGGTTGGTGATCTAGTATGGGAAGCCGTGTTGCCACTAGGAACCAAGGATAAAGCATATGGCAAATGGTCTCCTAATTGGCACGGTCCTTATAAAGTCGTCCAGGTTTTGAAGGGTAATGCATACATGCTGGAGCAGCTGGATGGCGCTAAGTTCCCAGTAGCTGTCAATGGTCAACATCTCAAGAAATATTTCCCAAGCATGTGGGATGACGAACAGTGAAATATGGGGGCCGATTCATGAAATCGGCCAGTAAAAAAAAATGTTATATAAGTCACAGCCGATGCACGGCCATCGACTTCAGAATAATAAAAGCCGATGCATTGCCATCGACTCTAGAGGAACAAGCTCAATTGAGCAGGTTAATAGATCGGTTTTAGGCCAGAGATCATGGCATCTGAGATGAATCTCCCGGTGGATTTGCTGAAAAGTTTGAATCTGCGCGTTTGAGGTTGGAAGATGGCCTGGACGTGGATTAGATCTGTTTGACCGTGTGATTAGGCAACTGTTTAGCCTCAAATCGTGTTTATGATACAAGCCGATTCCCTGCCATCGGCTCTTTGTGCAGCGACTTCGTTTGACAATCGGCAAAATTGACAAGAAAGCAAAAATTAATAGGGGAATATTTTCTTCATTAATAAGAGGATTTCTTACAAAGAAAGAGCCGATTGCTCAAGGGAGGAAGAACAAAAGGAAGGTCTATTGACCAATCTGCTACTACTACTACTAGGCCTATACTAGTAGATCCTAGTCTACGGGCCGTCGCTGCCCTCGTCGTCGTCGTCGGAGCTCTCGTCGGCGCTGCTGCCGGCGGGCTCCTCGTCACTGCTCCAGCGGCCCCCATTGGGGGCCTCCTCATCTTCATCATCGTCGTCGTCGTCGTCTGACCCGGCGCGGAACCGCTTCGCCGGCGGGTAATCCTCGAGGGAGTCGTCGTCATCGTATTCCTCCTCCTCTTCCTCGGAGGAGGTGTAATCGTCCCAGGAGAACGAGTCGTCCTCGCTCCCTGATTCCAGTTCCCCATCAGCGAGGAACTGGAGGTCTTCATCTCCGCTGGTCAAGGACTTGTCGTCCTCGGACCAGACGGAGGAGGCGTGGTCCTCCTGGTCCCACTCCTCTGGGGCGCGCTCGTCGTGCGCCGCCATCAGAGCCGCCATCGGATCCCACTCTGGCGTGGGTTCGCGGGAGGAGGAGGAGGAGGAGGAGAAAGACTGGGAGGAGAGATCCGACGAGGCGGAGGAGGAAGAGGAGGAAGACATTGCTCTGAGATTGGGGATTCTTGGTGCTGATGGCCAGAACAGAGCAAGGGGATGAAGTGGCGAACTGTTTAGAGCGGTTAAATAAAAGGGGATATAGTGGAGATTCAATGCCACAGCAGTTTTCGAGGAAGTGGTGCCCAAAGAAAAAAAAACTGCCAGGTCACGCGGAAAAGTTGAGAAGGCAAGGCATCATGATGAAGGATACTGCGACGGTTCTGCTCTGCCACGACATGACCCGACGAAGAAAAAGCAGAGTGATTTTGGAATTATCAATTCCAAAACCAGGAGGGCATGTGTTATCACCCGAATTTGACCGGATCAGAGGTGGGCCGTGAATTAAGATGGGCTTGAAGAATATACATGGAAAGTATACATAAATCGGCCTTGTATAAGAAGTTTGGGCTAATTTGCCCGTGTATCTGTAAATATAGTAGGATACGTGTCGGTTAGGTAGAATTTGGCTTGTACCGGTTGGGATTTTTCCCACGTTAGAAAGTCTACGGACTATAAATATGTATCTAGGGTTATTGAAAAAGACAACAATCACGTTCATCACAAACCAATCTAGGCGCATCGCCAACCCCTTGTTTCGAGGGTTTCTTCTGGGTAAACATCATGCTGCCTAGATCGCATCTTGCGATCTAGGCAGTATACGTTTATTCGTTGTTCATGCGTTGCTCGTGCTGAAGCCTTGTTGATGGCGAGCAACGTGGTTATCATAGATGTGTTAGGGTTAGCATTGTTTTACCGTGCTATATGCTTTTGTCCATGCAACCCTTAGACGTCTAGCCGCCCTTACACCTTTCTTAGGTGTAAGGGCGGCACCTTGCTTGATCATTGTTTAGTAGATCCGATCCGTTATGATTGCTCCTTGTTCTTCAAGTATTAGTTTAATATCTGCATGGTTAGGCCTTGCAAACGGGTTGAAGGATCCAGTGGCGCGTAGGGTGTAGTTTGCTAGCCCTAGATAAGATGTTCCGAGGATCAACTCTATGTTGGTTTTTAGGCCTTATCTAGGGCTGGTTTATTACCATCTTACGTGGCTGCCAGGCTCAATCACGTGTAGGATGTTCCGATTATGCGGTGAAAACCCTAAATCGTTGTAGGTCGTTTTAGCTTTATATTGATCAAGCAGGACCGCCATGTGATCGTAGACCTCATACGAACCATGGGTGGATCTGCTCCTTGAGCCGATTCACAGGACAACCTGAGAGCCGATCGAGGCTCGTATTTAATGTTTACGTGTATGCCATGCAGGAAACTAAGCGAAGCAAATCCATCACCTTCCTGACCAGGTATAGGTCAGGTGGCATGCCCTTGCACCAGCATCGGACGTGCGTGCCGAGGCTTTGCGGGCCGTCGCTCGAGGGACCAGGGCCAGCCGCAGCTCTAGGTTGTTCCCGGCTCTGCGTGTTGCCAGCCGTTGCTCGCCAGTGGGTTTCGGACGCCAACAAATTGAGACCGAGTTTGGGGTTGTGGTTTTGAGCAAGGTTGTTCTCCTTGATGTTGTCTTGGATGAGGTGCAAAGAGTTGGCCAGGTGTAGAAAGGAAATTTCAAAAACCAGGGGCTCAAAGTGGGTATCATGCTTTGAAATTGTCACATATGACCATAATCACATGTGAGCTCATATTTGATTCAAATTTGATTTGAATTGAGTTTGATTGTTTCCAAAAGTGTTAATAAGTGTTTAGTATCCATTTACAACCAATGGTGCAAACCAAAATGGTCTAGGTTAAGGTTTTGCAAGAATGGCATAGACCATATGTGGGTGTTGAATTGATTTTTATATTTTCTTTTCTAATTTCTTTTTCTTTGTCTTTGGATGATCAAGAGATCATAGTTAGGGTTTTAGAGTAATTGTAAACACATAAGCAAGCATCATGGCAAAGGCACACTCAAATAATTAATAAGGTGAGCTATATGCATAGTCCTATATGATGAGAAAAAGTTTTTGTTGGCTCTAATTTTTGGATTCTTGGAAACTCTCTCTTGTTTCTTTTATTGAAAACTTGGGATGTTACAGAACCGTGCGGAAGAAAACAAGAGGATTCACGAGCGTGTGCACGCATTAACCCAGCTGTCATCAGCCGAAGAAATTTTCTGGAGGGAACACTCGAAGGCTTCGGCTGTCGCACAATTCCAAGATCGGGTCCAACAGGTCCACCACTTCTTCGACAAGTGCTACAAAGCCCTGAGAGTAATTTGGAGGATGATGTTCCCTTTGAACGCAGTCCCTCCTACGCTGCTGACTCTGATGTCTGAGTTTGGGAATACCAAGAAGATCCGGGACTTGGTGCGAGCTCAGGTTTTTGCAGGGGCCAGATTTACACTTGCCCTTGTCCTTGCGCGTTATCCCTCAGCGAATCTGCTGTCTATTGCCAACGCGGTTGGTGACTTGGAGACGTTGTATCCGAAGGTATTGTTGCCTGCCAATATAATTGTCGACAAACTTGAAAAGGATTCGAAGGTACCTGAAGAAAAAGAAACTCCGCAAGGATGATTCAGGGGTTAAGGTTGTTTTGTAAATAGGTATTTTGACTATTTCATCCAAGTGTTTGGATTGTTTAGCCAAGACTTTTCATTCGGTAGATACATGTAGATGTACTTTTACCATGTTAATGCCGTTGGCAAATTTTGAAAGAGCAGATCTTAATTGCCCATTTAGATGTATGTGTATTCGTTGGTCAGCAAATTATTTGAGTGATCAGCTCGTGTTGCAGGTCTTGCTAAACCCGTTGTATGTGCAACTTTGCTTTCAACCGATGTATGTTTTGACAGGAGCTCCCGAGTATATCGGGTAGACTAACTCTGCTAATGGTCCCGTTGTTCCTTGATATTTCCATAAGTAAAATATCGAACGTGGGTTGTGTTTATATGTACTTCCGAACTCTGGCTATTTGCGGCACTCGTAGAGGCATCTATAGCAGTGGGAAGAGTTAATGTCCTTGTTTGTTTTGCATCCGGTAGCACTCTTAGAGGCTTTTTCGGAGCACGATCTTTTGCCGCGCGCTATGCTGTACCGTTGTTCACCAGGGGGCGTAAACAGTGTGTACGGTGTGCGGTGTAGGTGCTCCGATTTACTGCAATGCTTTTCAAGGAATCGAAACTTAAGTTCTCATTAATAAGAAAAAACACGGGACTAAAGGGCGAAAAAAGGAGAGCCCTGCTTAAAAAGAGAGGGAAAACTAAACACTAGTAGATTGCTCAAGCAAGGAAGGGGTTCTTCTCATCTTTTGGCTTTTCCACCACGTTAGTGGTTATCGAAGCGTCGTTGATTTCACCAGGGATCTGGGCAGCAATGGTCAGTGTCTTACTGTCTCCTATGTCTTCTGTACCATCATCTGCCGAAGCTTTTGCTGCCGAAGCTTGAGCTGGAGAAGTTTGTGCTGCCGAAGCTTCAAGAGCAAGGTCGGCTGGCTTCTTCTTTGCTCCTCTGACGCGTTCTTCTTCCTTATTATCGCGTGACAATGACTTCGAAGGAAGGTCAGTAATTTCCTGCTTCAGTCCAAATTTTGCAGCAATCCTCTGAAAGTCGCGATCACAATTGTCCGAGCGTGAGAAACTTCCATAGACTGTGATATTTGTCCTGTTGCTCCCAGGCATTTTCAGCTTGAGGTATGCATAGTGCGGTACAACCATGAACTTGGCATAAGCTGGCCTCCCGAGTATAGCGTGATACTGCGACTCCCAGTTCACGACTTTGAACTCGATTTTTTCCTTCCTGAAGTTGTCGGGTTTGCCAAAGACGACATTCAGGTAAACTTTGCCAAGAGAGTACGCCGGTGAAGTAGGGAGAATCCCATGAAAGCGGGTGTCCGTTTCTTCTAGCATTCTCATGGTGATCCCCATACTCTTGATTGTGTCGAGAAATATCAGATTTAGTCCACTTCCACCATCCATGAAGACTTTGCTCATCTTGAATCCTCCGACCTGCGCCTCGACTACTAGGGCAGCGTGTCCTGGTTTAGGTATGGTCATCGGGTGATCTGCTCGGCTGAATGTGATATTCTGAGATGACCACTCGACATATTCAGGGATGTTCGCCATGATGTTTTCTGCCAGGTTGATTTCTCGAGTGAGCTTCTTCATCTCTCTTCTTGAAACACCTGTCCTGTGGATCATACTCATCTGCCCACGTGGTGGTGGAAATGCCTCGTTGGGTTGATGAGGTTCAGCCTGTTGGACCTGATGCTGTGGTGGAGGTGGTGGTGGTGGTGGTGGTGGCGGCGGTTGCTGGCCTGCCTGCTGGATGAGTTTGTGCATATCAATGAACTGCCGACAGTCCCTGAGCAAGTGGCTGGACTTCGTTTTGCCGTCCTTAGAATCGACATACGAGTGCAAATAATAGGGAGCGTTGATCTTCTCAGCGTAGGGCAGTTCGAGAGTCCTCTGTTGCCGTGGATTATAATTGCCACGGTTCCCAGAGTTGTTCCGATTACCGTCCTGCCGATCGTCTCGTCTATCGTCGTATCGATCGTCCTGCCGATCAGAGTACCCTGCGGCTACCAGGTTGTTGTCATCATAGCTGCGGTTCTTCCACCCGAGTCGTGCTTCGGCTGGTCGTCGTCTTCGTCGTCACTGCGCTGTCGTGGCTTTCGCACGTTGTCCTCGCCATCAGCCCAGCTGTTAGCGATTTCCATTAACTTGGTTATGGTTTTTGGCTTTTTGCGTCCGAGTTCTTCTATGTAGCTTTCACGTCGGATGCCGTCGCTGAAGGCGTCGATTGCTCTGTCGACAGATACATCTTCGGCGGCGTTTAGGAGCTTGGTGAATCTCCCGATGTATGCGCGCATCGATTCCTTCTGCTTTTGCTGGCAATGCCGTAACTCTTCAATCCCGACGGACCTTTTGTACGTTGCTTGGAAATTGGCAATGAAAGCCTCTACTAGGTCGTCCCATGATTTAGTGGAACCCTTCGGCAGACCCCTTAACCAGGCTCGCGCTGAATCCTTTAGGTAAAGTTGCAAGCATTGCATTGCTGCTATCTGATTCCCCTTTTGCGGGATCACAGTCTGCAAATAGTCGTCTATCCAGGACCTCGGCTCCTTCTGCCCATCGTATTTGGCAGCGTCAGTAGGGGTGGGTTTGAACTTTCTTGGTGGCATCGCCTCACGGATTTTGTAGCTTAAACAATCGGCTCCCCTTAGCTCGCCGTCGTTCTCCTGACTCTCATCCGAAGAATCACTGTCATATTCCTCGATCCCTGGCGGCGCTTCGTCGCCTTGCTTTGTCGAATCTTCTTTGGGTGATTTCATCCCTAGCGTCTCTCGCATGGTTCTTTGAACCGCTAGCATGTAACGTGGTCTTTTCCTTCCGCGGGACCAGATTGTCTCCCAATATTGCGAGACTTTCCAAGGCACCTCGGTGGGCTTGAGCCATGGAGCCTTCAGGGCGCTGGTTGATGAGGTATGCAGCGAGGTTGGCGGTCGCCCCCGCTACGGTTTTTGGCCGTGGCATGCCCGCGGTGTCCGTGGTCATAAAGGACTTGGTCAGCTTCGACGTTATTTCTCTGGCGTCGTCTTCCGAGAGCCTGGATAATCTCGATCGGTGCTTGCCTGCCCCTTGAGTACTTCGAGAGGCGCTTCCTTGCGAGCCTCTTCGTCGTTCACTGGATCGGTCTGCCGCGGATAGGCGTCTCTCGAGGGTGGCTTGTTCTTTGGATAATCGTTCCCGGTTTTTCTCCAATATAGAGCGGTAAGCATTGAGGGTGCCAACCGTGGTTCCTGCCGGGAGCGGCGTGTTGTTAAGCACGGCTGCCTTGGCTGCTGCCCACTCCTCCTCTGCGATGGTGTGGTCGCTGTTGTTGTTACTGGCGCTGTTCTCAAAACTTGCTCGCCTGCTGGAACGGGGGGTGCGATCTCCGTCTCCCTTGTTCCTCGTCTTGTTGGCAAAATAAACCTGGTGGCGCGCTATTTCTCGGGTGGCACCTTGGGCGATGCTGTCGACACTGTCCTCTCCCGATGAATACTGAGCATTGCAGATGAACGGTGTGTCGCTTGATCCTAGCCCGTGCCTGGTGTCGCAGTTCAAGCAGTAGTACGAGGTTAACTCCGAAGATGCGGGATTGTCGGATCCAACCGACATGGAAGACGCCGAACGAGGAGTTGACGGCGCGGGCGAGCTCGTTGAGCCTGTCAGACCAGCCGAAAGGTCGAGTGATGACGACGCACTTGGACTCGTCGATCTGGAAGTGGGCGATAACAGAAGCCGAAGGATTCCTTCCGAGTTGACGTTGTAGTGGACGCTCCCGAAGGTCATCTCCATGTTTCCTTGCAGATCGGAGAAGGTCGGGCGAGACGAGTCGCTGTGCGGGGTGAATTCGTAGGAGCCGAAGCGAATCGGGCTTCCCAGCCTTGGCAATGACGGTGTTGATGAAGCCGTTGGTGACATGTTTGGTTCTGCCGATGTCCGATCTTGTGCCAACAGGGTTCCCACAGACAGCACCAATTGTCGAGGGTACTCCTCGGCAATGCCCTCCGATTGGGGCTTAGGGTTGATGGAATCCTACAAGCTGACACGAGACATCGGTTCACAGACAAGCAGGGAGAGCGATTTACCCAGGTTCGGGGCCCTCAATGAGGTAAAACCCTTACGTCCTGCCTGTCTGATCTTGATTATGAAGATATTGGGTTACAATGGGGTGCCGAATAGTTCGGCTGAGATCTCGTCGAGAGGCTAAGTGCTGCGATGACCTAACTCTAGACTTTTGGTGGCTAAGATTGCTAAGATTGATTGTGTGTCCCTCGGCAGCCCCTCTCCTAGCCTTTATATAGGGGGCCAGGTCTCAAGAGGTCTAACCGAGTACGACTAGGTTTACAGTAGTTTTAAATCTAATCTTTCCTTGTTCGGCTGCATCCTTGTCTTGCCCCGTCAAGGAATCTTCTGATGCGCCATCCAAGTGGCCCGTCTTGCCTCCAATTGCCTTCATGGGCCTCCAACTAGATAATACGGGATAGGGCAATGTCGGTTACCCGAAGGGTAATGCCCACATCAATCACGTTTCAATGCAGCAGCTAGGAAAACCAAATCATGGATAGATAACTTATTTGCATTCTTTCTAGCAAGTACGCACTTGGTGATAAGTAAGCAAAATAGCGAATAGCTGGGAGTTGAATACTACGAATTTTACCACTCTCATCCGAGAAGCCTCTCCCTTGACAGATCATCTTGTATAGACTCAAGAGCTCCTGTGACGGTCCCCTAACCTTCTCACATAATCCCCATTGTGGCACTCTAATAGCTGCACAAAAATCATCAAAGGGCAAGTTGATAGTTTTATTGTAGATTTTATATCGAACCATGGGGTTTGGTTGGGACCAATGGAATTCAAAATCCCGCACCACTGACATGGTTAGTTTTGCATATTGGTAAGGTTCACCAACAACAAAACCTTCCAACCCTGCATTAGAAATCAGATTTTGAACATCCTGCAAGATTCCTGCACTCCTCATGAAATTGGTGCATGGGTAGTAGGAGGGGTATACTCCCTCTTCTCGGTGAACTCTCATAACTTCATGCACCTCCAATTCATGTTGGTTGAGTTGGTGCCTATTCCACTCCATTTTCTGAAATTTTTCAACAAACATTATAAAAGTTGGTTTTGAGACATATAAATGAGGGCAACTACTATAGGAACTTGATAGAGTACTAAACATGCATCAAAACTAATTTTTACAACTTAGAACAAGCATGCAAGCTCACTTAACATGTTACCTACAACAGCAAAATACTCAAGATATACTCAACCAAACAAAATTCTATTTGGATAATCGGAGGAGTCACATACCGGAGAGCAAATGTGCCAAATTTCAGACATAAATATGGGCTGAGCAAAGAGATCGAAGAATCCTGAGCTCTTGGGCGAAAATGCGAGTGAGAGAAAGTTGGTACGAGTTTTTTTGGGAGAGAGAGTAGAATGAGTGGAAGGGATGACTAAGTGGGGACAGGAGGGGCCCTCACCACAGGGTGGCGCGCCCCCCTCCTTGGCCGCGCCGGCACATGGGGGGCAGCCCTGGGGTGCCCCACTGGTCAGCCCCAGGCACTCCCAGGTTGCTTTTCGAAAAATAAGACCAACGGTATAATTTTTGTAAAATTTTGAAAACTTTGAAAAATGCACATTTCCGAGTGTTAAAATTATTATTACAGGGCAGAAAAAGATTTTCAAACCTCTAAAAACCTAAATCATATTGCAAAACAAGTAGTACTACAGCAAGTAAAACAAGTGTGGAGGGAGAAAGAAATGTTGTTCACCTCTTCCATGCATATAAAATGTACTTGTTAAAAAGGTTGATCAAGTCTTGCCACCAAATAAATTTTACATGACATAAGAAGAAATAAACCTCAAATCAATCATATTACCTTGTATTGTATTGATAAGGATCCAATCATAATATTTTGATATCCTTGTTTAGGATCATATATAGGACAATCAATAACTCCCACTTTGATAGTTCTCACATTAGAAATTGTATTAACTCCACATACTTTATCAATCCTCTTGGGAAAATAAACAGTATGCTCCTTGTCATCAACATTGAAAGTAACTTTCCTTTATTGCAATCAATAACAGCCCCTGTAGTGTTAAGAAAAGGTCTTCCAAGAATAATAGACATATTATCATCTTCAGGCATTTCCAACACAACAAAATCAGTTAATATTAAGCAATTATTAGTAACTTGAACAGGAACATCCTCACATATACCAACAGGAATAGCAGTAGATTTATTGGCCATTTGCAAAGATATATCAGTTGGTATCAACTTATCTAAATAAAGTCTCTTGTAAAGAGAAAAAGGCATAACACTAATTCCAGCTCCCAAATCACATAGAGCAGTTCTAACATTATTATTCTTGATGGAACAAGGAATAGTCGGTATACACGGTCGCCTGACTTCTTTGGAACTTTGCCATTGAAAGAGCAATTAGCAAGCATAGTGGAAATCTCCTCATTAGGAATTTTCCTTTTGTTAGAGACAATATCTTTCATATACTTTGAATAAGTAGGCAATTTAATAGCATCAGTCAAAGGGATTTGCAGGAACAAAGGTTTCATCCAATCACAAATTTTATTATAGTGTTCTAATTCCTTTGATTTTAGTTTCTTAGCAGGAAAAGGCATTTGCTTTTGAACCCAAGGTTCTCTTTCATTACCATGTTTCTTAGCAATAAAATCTTCTTTAGTGTACTTTTTATTTTTAGCATGCTTTTCAAGTTCATCTTCAACCTCTTCTTTATCAGAAGCATCATTATTATCATTATCTTTATCATGTTCATTACCACTTTCAGTTTCAGCATCAGAAA
The DNA here is from genome assembly GCF_022539505.1 of Lolium rigidum. Taxonomy (NCBI): domain Eukaryota; kingdom Viridiplantae; phylum Streptophyta; class Magnoliopsida; order Poales; family Poaceae; genus Lolium; species Lolium rigidum. The sequence continues at coordinate 277,573,989 of NC_061508.1, forward strand.
TAGAAATAATATTAGGATCATTAACAGGCTCAGAGGATTCTACAACAGTTTTATGTTTCTTCTTCTTTTTCTTAGAAGGAGCAGTAGTTTCTTTAATTTGTTGAGAATCTTGTTCAACTCTTTTGGGATGCTCCTCAGGATATAGAGGATCCTGAGTAGAAACACCGCCTCTAGTTTTTTACTTCATAAGCATGTTTTTCTTTAGAACTATTTTTCAACAAGCCATTTTGCACTTTAGTGAGTTGATCAATTTGAGTTTGAACCATGTGAAAATGTTTAACAAGCATCTTAGCATCATTGGAGGTTCTCTCCACAATATCATGCAATTTACTAATAGCGTGAGAATTTTCCATTAGATGATTCTCTACTCTCATATTAAAATTATCTTGCTTAACAATATAATTATCAAACTCATCTAAACATTGATCAGGAGGTTTTGAGTAAGGAATATCTTCCTTACTAAAGCGTTGAAGAGAATGTACCTCAATCGTGGATGAAGGGGGGGTTATCTCACATAAATCTTCTATGGGAGGTAAATTCTTCACATCTTCAGATTTAATACCTTTCTCCTTAAGAGATTTCTTGGCTTCCCTCATATCTTCATCATTTAATTTAACCATACCCCTCTTCTTCAATATTGGCGTCGGGGTTGGTTCAGGTGTAGTCCAATCATCATGATTTTGGCCTATTCTAGCCATTAATTCTTCAGCTTCGTCCGGAGTTCGTTTCCTGAAAACACAACCAGCACAACTATTCAGGTATGCCCTGGACTCAATGGTTAGTCCACTATAAAATATATCAAGTAAATCATTCTTTTCCAAATCATGTCCATGCCGAGCTCTAATAAGAGAGCAAAACCTTGCCCAAGCTTCAGGCAATTTCTCTCCATCTTCCTGGTCAAAACTATAAATTTTCTGCAAAGCAATATGTTGAGCACTAGCAGGAAAGTATTTTCGAAAGAAAACATCAAGCAAACCACTTGGACTATCAATAGAATCAGGAGGCAAACTATTATACCAAGTTTTAGCATCATCCTTTAATGAGAAAGGAAAAATTTTAGCAACAAAATAAGTACGCTTCTTGATATCATCAGAAAACAAGCTACTCAAAGTAGAAAGCTCATTCATGTGTTCTACAGCACTTTCTTTTTCAGTACCACAAAAAGGTGTTTTCTCAACAATAGATATATGAGATAAATCAAGAGAAAAGTCATAATCATTATCCTTAATATTTATAGGAGATGTGGCAACTTTAGGATCAGGAGAATGTTTATATCTAACAGTATGTTGTGCAAGAAGCTTTTTAATATTACTTGTACCAGTAGTAGCATTACATTTATCAATAAAATCATCATCAAGTTCCACATAATCTTCATCAAGATCATCACTAGAGTATTCAACAGACTCAGGTGAATTAACAGGTGTAACAGTATTTTCATTAGGATTTTCAGTATTTTTAGTTTGTCTAGACCTAGCAATTGTAGCATCTAGAAAAGGACCTAACGAACCATCATCATCAAGCACAGTAGAAGCATCAGTAAAATTATAAGAGGAATTTTCAGATTCGGCAGAAGTACCAGCATGTGAAGCTTGTGGTGGTGAAACAAGTTGACTTATCACAGATGGTGAATCAAGAGCAGCAGAGGTACTCAGAGTTGTACCTTTTCTTGTAGTGGATGGTAATATGGCGACTTTAGTATCGCGAGGTTTACCCATGATGGAGGATTTGCAGCGAACAATATCAATCCAAGTGAACTTGCAAATTAAGCTATGCTCCCCGGTAACGAGCGCTAGAAAATAGTCTTGATGACCCACAAGTATAGGGGATCGCAACAGTCTTCGAGGGAAGTAAAACCCAATTTATTGATTCGGCACAAGGGGAGCCAAAGAATATTTGTAGGCCTTAACAGCGGAGTTGTCAATTCAGCTGCACCTGGAAACAGACTTGCTCGCAAGAGTTTATCAGTAGTAACAGTTTTATAGCAGTAGCAGTAGTGAAATATCAGCAGCAGTGTAACAAAGACAACAGTAGTGATTATAGTAAACAGCAGGATTAAAATACTGTAGGCACAGGGATGGATGAACGGGCACTGCATGGATGAGAGAACTCATGTAACAATCAAGGTAGGCCATTTGCAGATAGTAATAAAACAGTATCCAAGTACTAAACAACCATATGCATGTGTTCCGTATATAGTCGTACGTGCTCGCAATGAGAAACTTCCACAACATCTTTTGTCCTACCAGCCGGTGGCAGTCGGGCCTCTAGGGAATCTACTGGTAATTAAGGTACTCCTTTTAATAGAGCACCGGAGCAAAGCATTAACACTCCGTGAAAACATGTGATCCTCATATCACCGCCTTCCCCTCCGGTTGTCCCAATTTGTGTCACTTTGGGGCCTCGGGTTCCGGACAGGAATATGTGTATACAACTTGCACGTAAGATCATAAAGCAATTAATATCATCATGAATTGATAACATGTTCAGATCTGAGATCATGGCACTCGGGCCCTAGTGACAAGCATTAAGCATAACAAGTTGCAACAATATCATAAAAGTACCAACTACGGATACTAGGCACTATGCCCTAACAATCTTATGCTATTACTAGGAAAAATACCCGTGCATTGCACCGGGATAAAAAAAATGCGTATATGCTTTATTATCCGGAGATAGTTGTACCACCAATGACTATCATCTGCCCCGTGGAACCCTGCCCTATGGAACCGAAAACGTGTGTGACTAACCACGAGGTGGTGTTCCGTATAGATACTCTCTACGCCGCTAGCAGCCGCCCCACCGATGATATTTGAATTACCATGGTTACCTTCTCATGGTCACTCCATTGTGGCAAAGGAGAAGTTGTCGTGGCAAAATAATACGAACAAATTTATTAGTTCTCCAATTTCGTTGAATCAATGTTTATATCCATAGGTCGCAATTTTAATATTGTACTGCGTAGTAAAACTGATGCAAGGAGCGAGTATAGAAAAGAAAAGAATATGGAGCTTAGAAAAGGAGTCCCGTGCAAAGTTAGCACCTCATATGTTGCAACGGGATAACAAAATCTATTATCTAACGAAAAACTTTGGTGTGACCTAGACACAACTGATCGCGAAGTCCACCTCTTATTAAGGAAAATCAAAATGATAGCCTTCCGAGCCATTCTCATTTCAAAAGCAAAAGATCACCATCGCAGAGACATCCTTACACACTATGCGGTTGGTTTAAGTGCATCTCTCTCCATAGAGGACGGACAACCATAATCAATTTCTCTCTTTTTTCAGCATGGATGCCACCCCGGAAAGTTTTTTTATAAGATTTGACAGACGTTCCTAGGGCTTCCAAATACATCCGAAGTCCACGAGAAAGTAAAAGAAAAATGAACAAATCTAAAATATCACTATCCAGCATACAAATAATTTATCGCATCCCAACTTCTACTCAATTTTTTGAACACGTCTATTTAAATCATTTGTCACTCCTGCCAGCAAAAACACAGAAATCGATTAGTTAGGCCACGCGTTCTTCGATTGTGCATCTTTGGTACGCGATGTCGGCCTCCGCCCTTCTTTATTTCTGCAACTGACTCGTCCTAGCTTGCAACAGCAGGTTAAAAATGCATTTTTTTCCTTGCTTTGTCTTTGCACGCTCACACTACGCCAGAGAAACAAAATAAGTGCACACGTCTCGTATGCAATCGGGGAGGAAAATGTGGATATGCGCTTCTGCATGGTTACAACAACCCTAGGTAGAGAACCAGTCTTTTTCTCAGTAGCCCACCATTATCATGTTGCGGACGCTCTTAAAATAGTCTGGATCAAAGGCTAGACAGATGAGATGGAAAATTGTTTATGGAAACAAATTTTGACTCGCAGACAGTAGACAGTAATGGAGATCAGGGAAACAAAAACAAAATTGACGATATGGATGGAGATAAGCGATGTGATACTTTCTGTGCTCCGGTGAAACGAGTTGTCACCCTCGTCCTTCTTCGTGGCTAGATATCATTTATACTCAATTCGAAGACAGCCTTGCTCACCAAAAAAAAATATAGAATGTTTACCTGGTCCTACTCCAGCAATTTGCTGCAGAAAACCCAAAGTTGTGATAGTGGCATTTTTTTTGGATGTACCGGCATTTTATTATGAAAATACAAAGTGTGATACAACGTGTGATAGTTGCAGTCATGTGATAGATAATATCTTTTAATCAGCAATATAGCTTGATGGAAACATTTTTTTGTTTTGGAATAGTGACGGCTCTTCACGACCTTGCGTATTGGATGGGCTAGCTGAGCAAGGAAGCGATGAACTATACGACAAGGTAGTGAATACCAGAATATGGCGCGTGTAACTTGATGCATCAACGTTTCGGTTGTCTGCTTCCAGGTCAAGGAAATGGCGTCATGTGAAGTCTCTCTTATACTACCAAAATTTTGACGATGACTCATTGATTCTTCGATGCATGACTCATTGACCCCTATAATGTTTTGCGTGAGCGCTTGCCTTTCAACTGTCAATTGCATCACGAAAATAGGTCTTTTATTTTCGCATGGGTAATTTTTCGTATGTATTTGTGCCCCTTCACCATGAATGGTTGAAACTGAGTGCTCTAGAACCGTGAAAAATATCGATGTTCGCGTGGTTCAATCCAAACTTTGCAAATCCTATTTTAAAGTGACCTGTAAACAACTGAAAAAAAAACAGTATACTAGTTGGATTTGGTTCGCGTGACGATTTATATTTTGTCTGATCAGTTGATGGTTGGCCTATTTAGTGTTGGTTTGCGTTACAATGTCTGCGTTTTTTGTTGATTCCCATGTTTAGCATGGGAGCGTGCGTTGGTTCGCGTCACAATGTCTTCGTTTTTTTTGTTGATTGCCCTGTTTAGCATGATACATCACTCCTTAGCGAGGTACGTTAATAGGCTATGCACGCAGGTCTCGTCGATTCGGATTTGGCCCATGAAGCATCGCCCAACACCACTTCAAGTCATTTGCTTAGATTCATAATTTGCTCACATTTGAAATTTACTCGCAAATTGCTCGATTTTCAATTATTTTGCTCAATTATTTTGCTTAATTTTTTTGTGCCCGCTATTAGTATGGGTGGTTTATCTTTAAAGCTCGAGCATGATATTATTCAGATCTGGAAAATCAATAATATGAATACCTGGATTCTCCTAAGATTTTGGCATAGTTAAATTTAGAGTAGAAAATTATAGGTTAAGATAAAGGGTGTGACGACTGAGACTTAACTTATGTCTCAGTTGAATTACATCAGTGTGTTTCGATGCGAGCCTAAACAAAATATAAACAGCAGTAAACACGAATTTTCAAGTAGAAACAAACTCCAATGATGGAGCACGTAACTAAGACGTAAGCTACATCTCAGCTAGCTGAAACTTAGCAATTCCGTAAGATAAATCTGCTTATGCAGTGAGGAATTTTTTTATCTTTCTTTCTTTGTGATCATCTCGTAACAGCTCCAGAGTCTTCGGCGGTGGAATAACCTTAACATCATGTGACCAGTTAATACACTTGACAACCAGGAGGTTCCTTAGAGCATCTCCAGCCGTTAGGGCTCCCCACGCCAAATCCGGCGATATTGTCGTCCGGATTGGAGGAAACTTTGGCCCGGGGAGGCCCATTTTCCCAGCCGCGAGCCCAGGATGGATGTAACGGACTTCGGCGAATTCAGACAAAATTGGCGAGTTCGTTCAAACATAAGCGAAATTTAATGATATTTAACATATAGAGGTGTGTTCGTACATAAGTAGGCGGTGGCGACGACGGTTCCTTCTTGATGGTCGAAGGAGCCGCCCACTCCTGCTTGACGGTGGCCGGCGTCGACCCGCCGGATCTGGATGCCGACTGCGAGCCAGAGGAGGAGGAGGACGACGCCATCCTCCTCGGCATCCAGAAACTACCGTGCCGGCGCGACACGGTAGCCGCCACCGGCGGTGGCATCCCTAGGACGGGGGAGTTTCCGTCCTCGATGTGCGCGAGCACATTCTCGAGGGTGCGGTTAGGCGCGCTCCACCATCGTTTGCGGCCGGCGGCGTTGTTCCTTGCCGGAGGAGGAGGAGGGCCGTCGTAGGAGGCCAGTTCGCGTTCATACCTGCGCCGGAAGAACGCTATCCACGACTCGTGGTTGTCGGGGAAGAAACGCGGATCCTCGCGCTGCTCGTCACTGAGAGTGACGAGCACCTCGTCGATCGCCGCTTCGAGTGCGGCACCGCCCGTTGGCGGCGGCGGGATCGGCACGCCGCCTGCGCTCAGCCTCCAACCCCCCGGTGCGCGGAAGTCCGGCGGCGCCGGGTAGCCCGCCGCGTGGAGGAGCCGTCCCTCCCATTGGTGGAGAGAGTGGCGGCCGAAGCCGTTGTTGGCCGCACCGTCGTTCGCCATTGCTCGTTCGAGTTCGGGGAAGATTTCGTGGAAGGCGAGTGAGGTGAATGCGGGGCAGACGCGGTAGTTCGGCGATAAATAGAGGTAGGCGCGCGTGATACTGAGGCGACGGCATTAACTCGCCGCATGGAAGCTACGCGGCCGGCGAATGCTGATCGGCGGCAGGCTTTTACAGCGCGCGGAAGACGATGCGACGAGGACGACGATCGGTGTCTCTCGCCGACAAGTTGGGGCCACCAGACGCGCGGGAAGTTTCCTTGCCGTTTCGCGCGCTTTTGTTTCGTCCGGAGTCCCCGAGAGCTCCCCGGGGGGCCGGAAATGGCGTGGGATCGCCGGATGAATTTAGGCCCAAATCCGGACGAAAACGAGAAACCGGGGGGCGCGACTGGGCCGAATTTCACCGTCCGGATGGAAAAAACGTCTTTCGGGGGCCTCGTCGGGGAGACGAGTCACGAGTGGAGATGCTCTTAGGTGCGACTCAGGGTGAGCGGCTTCTCACGGTCCACGGTATGGCATATCTGCATGTGGTGTCAAACAAGAGTGTGCGGTGGGCACAGTGAAGTGTCAGCAAGGCCGGCTCTATCTTTTCTGTGGCCCTTGGGAGAGCTGATGAAGGAGACCCCAAAGACTGATATGTATGTACGTATATATAGATATATATATGTCTAGATTTACTAGCAAAAGATAGACCAAAATAATCTGAGTTTCTATAAATATGATGATACGAAGACAAAAAGAGTAGCAAAATATAAGGAGTATTGCCTGCTAGTTTTTACCTCAAATAAGATTAAATTCCAATGACTCCATCGGCAATAACGCTTCAGTGCTTCGTAAAAAAAATTCTTCGAGCATTTCTAGTGCAAAAATATTGAGGTTGGAACACGCAATATTAGGGCATCTCCAGCGGCGCGACGCATTTCGGACACCCAAAATGTCCGCGGGCGTCCGTTTGTGTCGTCTGGCGGACGCGGAAATTGTCGCTTGTCCGTTTGCGTCTGGGGCTGGCTCCAGCGGCGCGACGCAAATTCGGCGCAGGCGAGAATTCAAAAATTGGTGTCCAAATTGTTGGCTGAAACTACTTTGCACGAAATTTTACAGCCGCAAACTGAGGGCTGAAACAAGTTCATCACACTTTGCACATGTCACGGTGCAAAGTGGAGTCCAAAAGGGACACAACAAGGCCTGAACATCAATAAAAAAGTCCAAAAGGAGGCCAAGGTGCTAGTCGCATGGCGCTGGCGATCAGGCATCTCGCACGCGGATTTCGGCGCGCCTGTCCCGGCCTGATCACATCGGAACGAAGCCGCTGCCGTAGATAATTTCCTGGATGTTTGAATCATGGCGGTTCTTCCAATAGTCCTATGAACGACCGGACATCACACGCATGATACACGGCACTCGCACACATAAACAGAGTTTACGTACCGGGTCGTCCATCGTCGGGGCTGGCGGCGCCATTTCGTCGAACAGGATACGGGGCTGCGGCATGCTCTCATCCGGCACCTGGCGCGTCTTCTGTGTCGCGCCCGGGCAGGAGTCACCGCTGCAAGGCGTCCGGTTGAGGTCGGGAACCGCCGCCCCGGTCAACTTCACCGGCGGCAGGCCGGAGGCGAACCGCGACGCCACGTGGTCCTGCAAAGGAGCGGGAGTTCCAGGGCGCAGCTGGGAACTTACCGAGCTGACCGAAGAGGCTGGAGGAGCGACGCCGGCGATCCCCTCTCTCTTGACGAGCATGTAGCCCTCCGCTAAGGTCGGATGGAGGGCTACTTGCGCGATGCCGGCTTTGATCTGCATATGCCAGGCCTGTTGGTTGGCGGCCGCGGCAGTCTTGATCTTCTGGTTCTTGCGCCGCCCGCGATGCTTCGCGGCCTCCACGATTTTCTCCTCCGGGGAGAGCAGCTTCTTTGCCTCCTTCGGCTTTGCCTCCCGGCCGCCGCCGGTGGCGGCCCGCTTTGCTTCCGCCGGAGCTGCAGCCTCCATTCTGACTATGGTCGTGGCTACGGGGGAGTGTGGGGCGGCGGCGGGTGCGAGGGTTTGCTCCGCATCCATGGCGGTAGCTGCGGCGGCGAGGATGTCCATCGCTTCTGGACTGCTCGCGCCGGTCTTGTTTGCAATTTCGCGCGGGGAAATGGCCAGTGGCGGGAATAATATCGGCCTCCAGCCACTGACATGCGGGTCCTACGTCTTTTTCGGCGGACACTCGGCGCGACCGCTGAGCATCCGCGGAGAAGCAAACCTGGCGCATATTTGGGCCAGGTTTGCATCTCCGCGGATGGCCAGGTCACTTTACGTCGTCCCGCTGGAGCAGTGCCCAGACGCATTTCCGGTCACGGCGGACAAAAACGGTCGCTCAACGACCGTTTGCGTCGCGGCGCTGGAGATGCCCTTATGCAAAAATAAAATACAGCTCTCACAATGTTTACAGAGATGACACTTTGTCCGAAACACACAATTTTCGATCAATAAAAAAAGCACGCATAATGACCAAGCAATAAGCAACAACAGGATTTGATGCAAGATCTCTGGCCACTGGCGATCTGGGCAGGAACCTGCGTGCGACTGGGAGACGGGAAGGGAACTCCTGGGGGCGACTAGGCGTCGCGATGCCGATGGAGAATTGGAGAGGAGAATCGATCGAGGTGATGAGGCGTTGGCCGATGGAATATACCAATTTGAGTCTATCGAGGCTTTCTGTGTCGTTACCGTCTCTGGTCTTGTCTGACGTCTGTTCAACTCTCTGGCCTTGTTTCTTTGATGATTACCCTACTGCTCTGCTGGGCCTTTGGCCATTTTCCAAAAAAAAAGTTCCAGCAGCAAAGTATAGAAGGAAAAAAGATGTGCTGATGCCCCACACACACGCGCGCGCACACACACACAGGCGGTGAAGAATCCATTAGATTGTTATATACACGAGCGTTTTTTTAGATTAGACGTGTAGGGCGGTCGAGTCTGTTGAAGTATAAATGTGTTGTTCAACTTGAATTTTCATATGAATTGGCTGGTAATTGTAATCTGCATAGCATCAGAGCTAAGAGATTTTGAACTCAAGAAAATAGAGACGTTAGAGCATCTCCAGTCGCGTCCCCCAAACGCTCCTCGAAAGATATTTGAGGCGCGCCGGACAAAAAAACGTTTCCAGACGCGTCTCCCAAAGCCCCTTTTTGTTCGGCGCAGCCCAATACGGTGTCCGGCGGCCCGAGCCCGTCCACGCTACACAGGGAACGCTCCGGGCACGCCGGACACAACGAAATGAGAGGCGAGGAGGCGCAGGCCCGACGCGTCAGCGGCTCGGACGCTCAACCACCGCTTACGTAGCGACGGTGCAGTTGCCGGGTAGGGGAACCGTCGCATTGGTAACTGTTAGATGTATATATCGGTATATTGTAGTTTCCCCATATGTTAGGGGGCTTTCTGCATGTGTGCACATGTACATGTACTATATATTGTGGCCTTTGGCTCCCTGGTAATACAACACAAATATTTCCCTAACATGGTATCAGAGCCCCCGGTCTCGAGTTCAAATCCTGGCTTTCACATGGTTTTCGCAATTAAGCCTAAAAATTGCTATTGCCCCCCTCTTACATGGTCTTCGCAATTAAGCCTAAAAATTGCTTTTGCCCCCCTCTTTAGCCACCGCTGATGCCCTGTTTCGGTGTGCTATTCTTCTTTCACGTGTTGACTTTCTCTTCTCTCGTCACACGCGAGTGGGGGTGTTGTGAAATGTATATGTGGATTGCCTAGCCCTTTCCATCAGTTCGAACTTTTGGTTCAAGTGGCTAGTGCATGAAGCTTAACATGGTATCAGAGCAAAAATTGATCCTCTAGTCTGTACATCTACTCGGCCGTCGTTGCCGTTCCTCCGGCCGTGCGTTCTTCCGGCCATGATCCTTCTGTCTTCGTTGCTCCCTGCTCAGATCCGATCGATTCCCTGATCCCTGCTCCCGATCGATTCGGCCGCCCGTCCTCGATCCCGCTGCAGAGCCCGCCCGGCAAAACCCGTCGACGCCCTCTCGATCTCTACCCCGCTCGCAGGACCCGACGCCCGCCAGGACCCGAAGCTCTCGCCCGCCAGGATCCGCCCGACGCCCGCCAGGATCGCGTGGCGCCCGATTTGGCGCCCTGCCTGCTCGCCGATCCCGCCCGCCCCGACGCTCTGCTCGCCTCAGGCTCCCGATCTGCTAGGCTCCGCTCGGCCCGATCGGCCCGCTCGCCCTCTGCTCGCTCCCTGGTCGATACGCCCGACGCCCCCTGGTCGATACGCTCCGTGGCCTGCTCGCTGGCTCTCTGCTTTCGCTTCCGCCCGCCCTGCTGGCTCTCTGCTCCCGCTCGGCCGCCTCCAGCCTCGATCGGAGCGGCGTTTCTTGTCTAGTTGACTTTTGTCTGAGGTAAAAAAAAGAGCAAAAAAAAATATACTGTCGTCGGCTGTTGTTACCCGATGTCTTCTTCCGCTGATCCCGCCTTATCTTTGGGCCTCCCTTCGGTACTTGGTATTTGTCCACTGCCTCCGTGTATGACGGCTAGCCGTTCTTCGTCGCCGTTTGCGGCCTCTTCACGCGACCCTGCCTGCGCTTCACCGACTTTTGCGGCCTCTTCATGCGGCTCTGCCCGTGCTTCGCCGACTTTGTCTACGTCGGCCCGCCGCTCTACATCGACTTTTGCGGCCTCTTCCCGCGGTTATGGCCGCGCTTCGTCGACTCCGTCTACGTCGGCCTGCAGCTCTACATCGACTTTCGCGGCCTCTTCACGTGGTTATGACCGCGCTTTGCCGACTCTATCTTCATCGGCGTGTTGCTCTCCGTCGCCCCCTTTGGTGGCCTCTGTGCGTGTGGGTGATAGCTGATACGCGTACAGCACGCGTCCGTTGGGAACCCCAAGAGGAAGGTGTGATGCGTACAGCGGCAAGTTTTCCCTCAGTATGAAACCAAGGTTTATCGAACCAGTAGGAGCCAAGAAGCACGTTGAAAGTTGATGGCGGCGAGATGTAGTGCGGCGCAACACCAAGGATTCCGGCGCCAACGTGGAACCTGCACAACACAAACCAAGTACTTTGCCCCAACGAAACAGCGAGGTTGTCAATCTCACCGGCTTGCTGTAACAAAGGATTAGACGTATAGTGTGGATGATGATTGTTTGCAGAAAACAGTAGAACAAGTATTGCAGTAGATTGTATTTCAGTATAGAGAATTGGACCGGGGTCCATAGTTCACTAGAGGTGTCTCTCCCATAAGATAAACAACATGTTGGGTGAACAAATTACAGTTGGGCAATTGACAAATAAAGAGGGCATGACCATGCACATACATATTATGATGAGTATTGTGAGATTTAATTGGGCATTACGACAAAGTACATAGACCGCTATCCAAGCATGCATCTATGCCTAAAAAGTTCTCCTTCGAGGTTATCATCCGAACCCCTTCCAAGTATTAAGTTGCTAACAACAGACAATTGCATTAAGTATTGCGCGTAATGTAATCAGTAACTACATCCTCGAACATAGCACCAATGTTTTATCCCTAGTGGCAACAACACATCCATAATCTTAGAGATTTCATCACTTCCCTGCATTCACGGAGACATGAACCCACTATCGAGCATAAATACTCCCTCTTGGAGTTACAAGCATCTACTTGGCCAGAGCATCTACTAGTAACGGAGAGCATGCAAGATCATAAACACCACATAGATATAAATTGATAATCAACATAACAAGTATTCTCTATTCATCGGATCCCAACAAACACAACATATAGAATTACAGATAGATGATCTTGATCATGTTCGGCAGCTCACAAGACCCGACAATTAAGCACAATGAGGAGAAGACAACCATCTAGCTACCGCTATGGATCCATAGTCCAGGGGTAGACTACTCACACATCACTCCGGAGGCGACCATGGCGGCGTAGAGTCCTCCGGGAGATGATTCCCCTCTCCGGCAGGGTGCCGGAGGCGATCTCCCGAATCCCCCGCGATGGGATTGGCGGCGGCGGCGTCTCTGGAAGGTTTTCCGTATCGTGGCTCTCGGTACTGGGGGTTTCGCGACGAAGGCTATTTGTAGGCGGAAGGGCAGGTCGAGGGGCGTCACGAGGGGCCCACACTATAGGTCGGCGCGGCCAGGGCTTGGGCCGCGCCGCCCTATGGTTTGGCCACCTCGTGGCCCCACTTCGTCTCCTCTTCGGTCTTCTGGAAGCTTCGTGGCAAAATAGGACCCTGGGCGTTGATTTCGTCCAATTCCGAGAATATTTCCTTACTAGGATTTCTGAAACCAAAAACAGCAGAAAATAGCAACTGGCACTTCGGCATCTTGTTAATAGGTTAGTTCCAGAAAATGCACGAATATGACATAAAGTGTGCATAAAACATGTAGATATCATCAATAATGTGGCATGGAACATAAGAAATTATCGATACGTCGGAGACGTATCAGCATCCCCAAGCTTAGTTCTCGCTCGTCCCGAGCAGGTAAACGATAAACAAAGATAATTTCTGGAGTGACATGCCATCATAACCTTGATCATACTATTGTAAAGCATATGTAGTGAATGCAGCGATCAAAACAATATATATGACATAAGTAAACAAGTGAATCATATAGCAAAGACTTTTCATGAATAGTACTTCAAGACAAGCATCAATAAGTCTTGCATAAGAGTAACTCATAAAGCAATAATTCAAAGTAGAGGCATTGAAGCAACACAAAGGAAGATTAAGTTTTAGCGGTTGCTTTCAACTTGTAACATGTATATCTCATGGATATTATCAACATAGAGTAATATAATAAGTGCAATATGCAAATATGTAGGAATCAATGCACAGTTCACACAAGTGTTTGCTTCTTGAGGTGGAGAGAAATAGGTGAACTGACTCAACAATAAAAGTAAAAGAAAGGTCCTTCAAAGAGGAAAGCATCGATTGCTATATTTGTGCTAGAGCTTTGATTTTGAAAACAAGAAACAATTTTGTCAACGGTAGTAATAAAGCATATGTATCATGTAAATTATATCTTACAAGTTGCAAGCCTCATGCATAGTATACTAATAGTGCCCGCACCTTGTCCTAATTAGCTTGGACTACCGGGATCATCGCAATGCACATGTTTTAACCAAGTGTCACAAAGGGGTACCTCTATGTCGCCTGTACAAAGGTCTAAGGAGAAAGCTCGCATTGGATTTCTCGCTATTGATTATTCTCAACTTAGACATCCATACCGGGACAACATAGACAACAGATAATGGACTCCTCTTTTATGCATAAGCATGTAGCAACAATTAATTTTCTCATATGAGATTGAGGATATATGTCCAAAACTGAAACTTTCACCATGGATCATGGCTTTAGTTAGCGGCCAAATGTTCTTCTCTAACAATATGCACGCTCTAACCATAAGGTGGTAGATCGCCCTTACTTCAGACAAGACGAACATGCATAGCAACTCACATGAAATTCAACAAAGAGTAGTTGATGGCGTCCCCAATGAACATGGTTATCGCACAAAGAGCAACTTAATAAGAGATAAAGTGCATAAGTACATATTCAATACCACAATAGTTTTTAAGCTATTTGTCCCATGAGCTATATATTGTAAAGGTGAAGAATGGAAATTTAAAGGTAGCACTCAAGCAATTTACTTTGGAATGGCGGAGAAATACCATGTAGTAGGTAGGTATGGTGGACACAAATGGCATAGTGGTTGGCTCAAGTATTTTGGATGCATGAGAAGTATTCCCTCTCGATACAAGGTTTAGGCTAGCAAGGTTATTTGAAACAAACACAAGGATGAACCAGTGCAGCAAAACTCACATAAAAGACATATTGAAAACATTATAAGACTCTACACCGTCTTCCTTGTTGTTCAAACTCAATACTAGAAATTATCTAGACCTTAGAGAAACCAAATATGCAAACCAAATTTTAGCATGCTCTATGTATTTCTTCATTAATAGGTGCAAAGTATATGATGCAAGAGCTTAAACATGAGCACAACAATTGCCAAGTATCACATTATCCAAGACATTTTAGCAATTACTACATGTATCATTTTCCAATTCCAACCATATAACAATTTAACGAAGAAGAAACTTCGCCATGAATACTATGAGTAGAACCTAAGGACATACTTGTCCATATGCAACAGCGGAGCGTGTCTCTCTCCCACACAAGGAATGCTAGGATCCATTTTATTCAAACAAAACAAAAACAAAAACAAACAGACGCTCCAAGTAAAGCACATAAGCTGTGATGGAATAAAAATATAGTTTCAGGGGAGGAACCTGATAATATTGTCGATGAAGAAGGGGATGCCTTGGGCATCCCCAAGCTTAGACGCTTGAGTCTTCTTGATATATGCAGGGGTGAACCACCGGGGCATCCCCAAGCTTAGAGCTTTCACTCTCCTTGATCATGTTGTATCATCTCCCTCTCTTGATCCTTGAAAACTTCCTCCACACCAAACTTAGAACAACTCATTAGAGGGTTAGTGCACAATCAAAATATACATGTTCAGAGGTGACATAATCATTCTTAACACTTCTGGACATTGCACAAAGCTACTGAAAGTCAATGGAATCAAAATATCCATCGAACATAACAAAACAGGCAATGCGAAATAAAAGGCAGAATCTGTCAAAACAGAACAGTTCGTATTGACGAATTTTATTGAGGCACCAGACTTGCTCAAATGAAAATGCTCAAATTAAATGAAAGTTGCGTACATATCTGGGGATCACTCACGTAAATTGGCATAATTTTCTGAGTTACCTACAGAGAATTTTGCCCAGATTCGTGACAGCAAAGAAATCTGTTTCTGTGCAGTAATCCAAATCTAGTATGAACTTTACTATCAACGACTTTACTTGGCACAACAAAACACTAAACTAAGATAAGGAGAGGTTGCTACAGTAGTAAAAAACTTCCAAGACACAAATATAAAATAAAATACTGTAGCAAAATAACACATGGGTTATCTCCCAAGAAGTTCTTTCTTTATAGCCATTAAGATGGGCTCAAGCAATTTTAATGATGCACTCGCAAGAAATAGTATTTGAAGCAAAAGAGAGCATCAAGAGGCAAATTCAAAACACATTTAAGTCTAAAATGCTTCCTATGCATAGGAATCTTGTAAATAAACAAGTTCATGAAGAGCAAAGTAACAAGCATAGGAAGATAAAACAAGTGTAGCTTCAAAAATTTCAGCACATAGAGAGGTGTTTTAGTAACATGAAAATTTCTACAACCATATTTTCCTCTCTCATAATAATTTTCAGTAGCATCATGAGCAAACTCAACAATGTAACTATCACATAAAGCATTCTTATCATGAGTCTCATGCATAAAATTATTACTCTCCACGTACGCATAATCAATTTTATTAGTTGTAGTGGGAGCAAATTCAACAAAGTGGCTATCATCATATATAGGAGGCATATTGTAATCATAAAAGAAAATTTTCTCCTCAATGCTTGGGGGACTAAAAAGATCATGCTCATCGAGCCAGCTTCCCCAAGCTTAGAATTTTCCATAGCATTAGCAACAATGGTGTTCAAAGCATCCATAGTAATAACATTCCTATTAGCATGCATATAAAGTTCCATGGGTTTTTTAATTCTCTCTTCAAACACATCATGTCCTAATTCAAGATAAAGTTCATAAAGATCTCTCATATTTTTGTTGTTTTCCATTATGCTTAACTAGTGAAATAAAAACATGCATGATATTAAGTAAAGTAAAACAAGTAACTAATTTTTTTGTGTTTTTGATATAGCAAACAAGATAGCAAAAAAAGTAAAACTAGCAACTAATTTTTTTTTGTATTTTGATATAATGCAACAAACAAAGTAGTAAATAAAACTAAGCAAGAAAAAAACAAAGTAAAGAGATTGGGATGTGGAGACTCCTCTTGCAGCGTGTCTTGATCTCCCCGGCAACGGCGCCAGAAAAAGTGCTTGATACGCGTACAGCACGCGTCCGTTGGGAACCCCAAGAGGAAGGTGTGATGCGTACAGCGGCAAGTTTTCCCTCAGTATGAAACCAAGGTTTATCGAACCAGTAGGAGCCAAGAAGCACGTTGAAGGTTGATGGCGGCGAGATGTAGTGCGGCGCAACACCAGGGATTCCGGCGCCAACGTGGAACCTGCACAACACAAACCAAGTACTTTGTCCCAACGAAACAGCGAGGTTGTCAATCTCACCGGCTTGCTGTAACAAAGGATTAGATGTATAGTGTGGATGATGATTGTTTGCAGAAAATAGTAGAACAAGTATTGCAGTAGATTGTATTTCAGTATAGAGAATTGGACCGGGGTCCACAGTTCACTAGAGGTGTCTCTCCCATAAGATAAACAGCATGTTGGGTGAACAAATTACAGTTGGGCAATTGACAAATAAAGAGGGCATGACCATGCACATACATATTATGATGAGTATTGTGAGATTTAATTGGGCATTACGACAAAGTACATAGACCGCTATCCAGCATGCATCTATGCCTAAAAAGTCCACCTTCAGGTTATCATCCGAACCCCTTCCAGTATTAAGTTGCTAACAACAGACAATTGCATTAAGTATTTGATACGTCCCCGACGTATCCATAATTTCTGTCGTTCCATGCTTGTTTTATGACAATACTTACATGTTTTGCTTGCACTTTATGATGATTTCATGCATTTTCCGGAACTAACCTATTAACGAGATGCCACAAGTGCCAGCTCTCGTTTTCTCGCTGTTTTTGGTTCCAGTAAAGGCTGTTCGGGCAATATTCTCGGAATTGGACGAAATCAACGCCAAACCTCCTATTTTTCCCGGAAGCATCCAGAACACCGAAGAGGAGTCGGAGAGGGGCCAGAGGGCCACCAGACCATAAGGCGGCGCGGCCTGGCCTGGGCCCGCGCCACCCTATGGTGTGGCGCCCCCAGGTGCCCCCCTGCGCCGCCTCTTCGCCTATAAAATCCCTTTCGACCTAAAAACGCGATATCAATTGACGAAACTCCGTAAAGACTCCAGGGCGCCGCCGCCATCGCGAAACTCCACTTCGGGGGACGAACTCGTTCCGGCACCCGCCGGAACGGGGAAGTGCCCCCGGAAGCCATCTCCATCAACGCCACCGCCTCCGCCATGCTCCGTGAGTAGTTCCCCCATGGACTACGGGTTCTAGCAGTAGCTATGTCGGTATACTCTCCCCCATGTACTTCAATACAATGGTCTCATGAGCTGCCTTACATGATTGAGATTCATCTCGATGTAATCGGTGTTGTGTTTGTTGGGATCCGATGGATGATACATTATGATTAGTCTATCTATAAAGTTTGTGAAGTTATTGTTGCTGCAATCTTGTTATGCTTAATGCTTGTCACTAGGGCCCGAGTGGCATGATCTTAGATTTAAGCTCTATATTGTTGCTTAGATTGTATCTACAAGTTGTATGCACATGTCACTGTCCGGAACCAATGGCCCCGAAGTGACAGAAATCGGGACAACCGGAGGGGATGGTAGTGATGTGAGGATCACATGTTTTCACGGTGTGTTAATGCTTTGCTCCGGTACTCTATTAAAAGGAGTACCTTAATATCCAAGTAGTTTCCTTGAGGCCCGGCTGCCACCGGCTGGTAGGACAAAAGATGTTGTGCAAGTTTCTCATTGCGAGCACGTACGACTATATACGGAAAACATGCCTACATAATTAATAAGCCTGATGTTCTATCTTAATGCTTTGATTCCTATCAATTGCCCAACTGTAATTTGTTCACCCAACACTTGTCACTTATTGGAGAGTTACCACTAGTGTAGATCGCTGGAACCCCGGTCCATCTTTCATCATCAAATACTTGTTCTACATGTCATCATATTACCTCTGTGTTACTATTACTGCTGCTGTGTTACTATTACTACTGCTCTCATATTACTGTTACTTTCACATCACCCCTGTTGCTAGTGCTTTTCCAGGTGCAGCTGAATTGACAACTCAGTTGTTAAGGCTTATAAGTATTCTTTACCTCCCCTTGTGTCGAATCAATAAATTTGGGTTATACTACCCTCGAAGACTATCGCGATCCCCTATACTTGTGGGTTATCAAGATCTGTTTTCCGGCGCCGTTGCCGGGAGGCATAGCTCTACTCATAAGTTCACCTGGGGAGTACACTCTACCTCTCTCTCTGTTTTATTTTATTTTGTTTTGCTTAGTTTACTTTTGTCTAGTTTATTTTTGCTTAGTTTATTTCTGTCTAGTATTAGTTTGCGTAGTTTACTTTTGCTTAGTTTATTTTTGTCTTGTTTTATTTGTCTCATATACCCAAAAATCCATAAAAATTTGAAAAACCGAAAAATTAAAAACTGCTGTTATGGGAGAACCAACAACCTACTTGGAGCTTATAGAATGTTATAATAATTATAGGAAATCAAGAGCTGGTGAAGTAATGAGTGCTATGATAGAAAAAGTGAATACAATTGCTAAAATCTTGCTTAAACGCCATGATATAAACTGTTGCTCTCAACAGGATACTAAACATCTTAAATTTCAATGTGGCTTTAGTGAGGAATTTTTAATTAAAAACTATAATCGGAATTGCTATATTCATTATGGGTTCGAAGAGGTAGAACAATTTGTCGTGTTTATGGGAGCCTCTGAGATCGAATCGTTCATGGTTGAGAATTATGAAACTTGTGTTGTTTGTAAGGACCTTAAAGATTATGTCTCTTCTATCCTTAATTGTTGCATAGAATGCTTCGGTAATAATCCTTATATCATTGATTATAAAGAGAGACACATTAATGCACAAGAATGCACTCACAATTTGCAGGAACCGGTGGAAGAAGAAATTGATGAACCGGAAAGCTCATTGGATGAAAAAGAGGAGGAAATTGATGAACCTGAAAGCTCATTGGATGAAAAAGAAGAGGAGAGCGACGAACAAAAGGAGGAAGAATGGATTAGCTACCCATGCCAACCTTCTAATGAGAGTAACTCTTTATCTCTTACATTATTTGATTGTCCTCCATGCTTACCGAAAGAGGTTGAATGTTATGTTCCTGTGGATTCTCTTGAAATAGTACCTATGAGTAAAACTTGTGAGAATAATTATGCTACTGTTATATATGATAATCCATGCTACTTTGATAAATCTTATGATAATGCTTTGTTTGTGCCTGATGTCGAAATGCATGGTACTAAAGAATTTTGCTTAGCAAATGTTTATGATAAAGCTCTAGATGATGGTCCTATGTTACTTGATACTATTAATTGTACTACTAATGAAAATGGGATTGGAGAGTTATTGACTTTATCTATGTGTCCCATATCTCTTGAGATTGATCAACTACCTTGTTATATTATTAATAAAAGTAAGTTTGAAAGTTTTAATTCCACTATTCTTGAACTTGATAAAAATTATATGTTTGTGGATCATGAAAAGTATGCTGCATGTGATAGTTATATTGTTGAGTTTGTTCATGAAGCTACTGAAAATTATTATGAGAGAGGAAAATATGGTTGTAGAAATTTGCATGGTACTAAAACACCTCTCTATGTGCTTAAAATTTTGAAGCTACACTTGTTTTATCTTCGTATGCTTGTCACTTTGTTCTTCATGAATTTATTTGTGTACAAGATTCCTTTGCATAGGAAGCATGTTAGGCTTAAATTTGTTTTGGATTTGCCTCTTGATGCTCTCTTTTGCTTCAAATACTATTTCTTGCGAGTGCATCATCAAAACTGCTGAGCCCATCTTAATGGCTATAAAGAAAGCAACTTCTTGGGAGATAACCCATGTGTTATTTTGCTACAGTACTTTGTTTTTATTTTGTGTCTTGGAAGTTGTTTACTACTGTAGCAACCTCTCCTTATCTTAGTTTTGTGTTTTGTTGTGCCAAGTTGAGCCGTTGATAGAAAAGTAAGTACTAGATTTGGATTACTGTGCAGTTCCAGATTTCTTTGCTGTCACGAATCTGGGTCCACCTCCCTGTAGGTAACTCAGAAAATTATGCCAATTTACGTGCATGATCCTCAGATATGTACGCAACTTTCATTCAATTTGAGGATTTTCATTTGAGCAAGTCTGGTGCCATTTTAAAATTCGTCAATACGAACTGTTCTGTTTTGACAGATTCTGCCTTTTATTTCGCATTGCCTCTTTTGCTATGTTGGATGAATTTCTTTGATCCACTAATGTCCAGTAGCATTATGCAATGTCCAGAAGTGTTAAGAATGATTGTGTCACCTCTGAATATGTTAATTTTTATTGTGCACTAACCCTCTAATGAGTTGTTTCGAGTTTGGTGTGGAGGAAGTTTTCAAGGGTCAAGAGAGGAGGATGATATATGATCAAGAAGAGTGAAAAGTCTAAGCTTGGGGATGCCCCCGTGGTTCATCCCTGCATATTTTAAGAAGACTCAAGCGTCTAAGCTTGGGGATGCCCAAGGCATCCCCTTCTTCATCAACTTATCAGGTTCCTCCCCTGAAACTATATTTTTATTCGGTCACATCATATGTGCTTTACTTGGAGCGTCTGTGTGTTTATTTTCGTTTTGTTTGTTTGAATAAGATCGGATCCTAGCAATCCTTGATTGGGAGAGATACACGCTCCGCTTTTTCATATGAACACTTGTTCTTCGTTTTACTTTTAATGTTCAATGATAAAAGTTGGAAGCTACAATACTTATTGTTTGGTTGGAAACAGAAAATGCCTCATATGTCTTGGATAATTTGATACTTGGCAATTGTTTTGAGCTCTCAAGTAGATCATAAGTTTTTGCATGTAGTTTAAACCTATTAGTGGAGAACTACCGTAAAGCTTGTTAAAATTGGTTTGCATAATTGATCTCTCTTAAGGTCTAGATATTTTCTGGTAAAAGTGTTTGAGCAACAAGGAAGACAATGTAGAGTATTATAATGCTTGCAATATGTTTTTATGTAAGTTTTGCTGTACCGGTTCATACTTGTGTTTGCTTCAAACAACCTTGCTAGCCTAAGCCTTGTATCGAGAGGGAATACTTCTCATGCATCCAAAATCCTTGAGCCAACCACTATGCCAATTGTGTCCACCATACCTACCTACTATGTGGTATTTCCTGCCATTCCAAAGTAAATTGCTTGAGTGCTACCTTTAAACAATTCAAAATTTATTACCTCTGA
The DNA here is from genome assembly GCF_022539505.1 of Lolium rigidum. Taxonomy (NCBI): domain Eukaryota; kingdom Viridiplantae; phylum Streptophyta; class Magnoliopsida; order Poales; family Poaceae; genus Lolium; species Lolium rigidum. Next base: position 277,595,523 of record NC_061508.1, read on the forward strand.
TTTGTGTTAATGTTTTATAGCTCATGAGGAAGTATGTGGTGTTTAGCTTTCAACCTTGTCATTTACTTTTGACGGACTCTCATATGGACTAGTGGCACATCCGCTTATCCAATAATTTTGCAAAAAGAGCTGGCAATGGGATTCCCGAGTCCCAAATTAATTAACAAAAATAGACACTCCTCCATGGTATGTGATTGTTGGACGGCACCCGAAGGATTCGGTTAGCCATGGCTTGTGTAAGCAAAGGTTGGGGGGAGTGTCATCATCATAATAAAACTAAAATAAAAGGGCACTCCTTCATGGTATGAGATTGTTGGCAGGCACCCGAGGATTCGGTTAGCCATGGTTTGTGAAAGAAAGGTTGGAAGGAGTGCCACATAAATAAAAATAATTCATGGGAGCCGCTCTTGAAAGTCCGGTTGGCGAGGTAGTTAGTGTACCCATTACCATTCGTTGACAACAACAAACACCTCTCAAAACTTTACTTTTATGCTCTCTTTATGTTTTCAAAACCAAAGCTCTAGCACAAATATAGCAATCGATGCTTTCCTCTTTGAAGGACCATTCTTTTACTTTATGTTGAGTCAGCTTTACCTACTTCCTTCCACCTTAGAAGCAAACACTTGTGTTAACTCGTGCATTGATTCTTACATACTTGCATATTTGCATTCATCATATTACTTTGTGTTGACAATATCCATGAGATATGCATGTTGAAAGTTGAAAGCATCCGCTGAAACTTATATCCTCCTTTGTGTTGCTTCAATGCCTTTACTATGAATTTATTGCTTTATGAGTTAACTCTTGTGCAAGAATTTTGATGCTTGTC
>NC_061508.1:277596451-277701484 GCF_022539505.1 Lolium rigidum
GATCCCCTATACTTGTGGGTTATCAGTATTGCGCGTAATGTAATCAGTAACTACATCCTCGAACATAGCACCAATGTTTTATCCCTAGTGGCAACAGCACATCCATAATCTTAGAGATTTCTGTCACTTCCCAGATTCACGGAGACATGAACCCACTATCGAGCATAAATACTCCCTCTTGGAGTTACAAGCATCTACTTGGCCAGAGCATCTACTAGTAACGGAGAGCATGCAAGATCATAAACAACACATAGATATAAAATGATAATCAACATAACAAGTATTCTCTATTCATCGGATCCCAACAAACACAACATATAGAATTACAGATAGATGATCTTGATCATGTTCGGCAGCTCACAAGACCCGACAATTAAGCACAATGAGGAGAAGACAACCATCTAGCTACCGCTATGGACCCATAGTCCAGGGGTAGACTACTCACACATCACTCCGGAGGCGACCATGGCGGCGTAGAGTCCTCCGGGAGATGATTCCCTCTCCGGCAGGGGTGCCGGAGGCGATCTCCTGAATCCCCCGAGATGGGATTGGCGGCGGCGGCGTCTTTGGAAGGTTTTCCGTATCGTGGCTCTCGGTACTGGGGGTTTCGCGACGAAGGCTATTTGTAGGCGGAAGGGCAGGTCGAGGGGCGTCACGAGGGGCCCACACTATAGGTCGGCGCGGCCAGGGCTTGGGCCGCGCCGCCCTATGGTTTGGCCACCTCGTGGCCCCACTTCGTCTCCTCTTCGGTCTTCTGGAAGCTTCGTGGCAAAATAGGACCCTGGGCGTTGATTTCGTCCAATTCCGAGAATATTTCCTTACTAGGATTTCTGAAACAAAAAACAGCAGAAAACAGCAAATGGCACTTCGGCATCTTGTTAATAGGTTAGTTCCAGAAAATGCACGAATATGACATAAAGTGTGCATAAAACATGTAGATATCATCAATAATGTGGCATGGAACATAAGAAATTATCGATACGTCGGAGACGTATCAATAGCTCCTCGTCGGCACCTAATTATACGTCGACCTCTCCAGTCGCGCCCCTCTCTGCGCATGAGATAGCGCAGCTTCACCGCCTGCTTGATGCTTGGGATTCCAGTTTACGTCAGCAGCCTCGCGGTCCGAGTCTCCGCCCTCGTCCTCATTGCACCTACTGTGGCAAGGTTGGCCACACTTCCTCCACCTGTTGGACGCGGGATCCCAGTTTACGTCAGCAGTTCCAGGATCGTCAGCAGGCTGGCTCTTCATGAACTTCTGCAGTTGCACTCTCTGATCAGGACATTCTCAGGGGTCTTCGTGGTCTGCTCGCTACAACATTCTCTTCCTCGCCGGGCGCTGCTGGTTCTGTGACTGGCTCTTCTGGCACTGCGCGACCACCAGATTCTACACAGTCAGGTACGTCCCCGTGGTATCTGGATTATGGAGCTTCCTTTCATATGACCTCTGAGTCTTCTATTTTGTCTGCTCTTCGGTCTCTTATTTCTCCCGTCCGTGTTGTCACGGCTGATGGTACCTCTATTCCTGTTTCTAGTAGAGGCACCCTTTCTACTCCCTCTTTCTCTGTCCCTGATGTTTCTCATGTTCCTCGCCTTCAGATGAACCTTTTCTGTGCTAGCCAGATCGTCGCACACAGGCCCTGGTTGGAGCTGGCCCTCGTAGCCGTAAGTCTCCGGGGCTTTGGGAGTTAGACTGGCTTCGTGTTCCTTCCGCTGCCACTCCATCTGCCAGTTCTCCTCCGGTTGTTGCCTCTGTCACCGGCTCTTTTCAGCAGTGGCATCATCGTCTTGGTCACCTTTGTGACTCTCGCCTGTCGTCTTTGGTTCATCGTGGCCTTCTGGGGTCTGTCTTCGGAGATGGGTCGTTACACTCGTCGTGGGATGTAGGTTAGGCAAACAGATTCAGCTTCCTTATCCTACTAGTGTGTCTGTCTCTCAGCGACCGTTCGATTTAGTCCATTCAGATGTTTGGGGTCCGGCTCCCTTCGCTTCGAAAGGGGGCCATCGATATTATATCTTATTCATTGATGATTTTTCATGGTACACCTGGGTGTTTTTCATGCACTCTCGCAGTGAGGTGCTTTCTATTTATCAGCGTTTTGCGGCCATGGTCTGCACTCAGTATTCCTCACCCATTCGCGTGTTCCGTGCTGATTCTGCTCGGTGAGTATATCTCCCAAGCACCTTCGTGGTGTCCTTGCTGAGGAGGGCACCCTCGCTCAGTTTTCTTGTCCCGGTGCGCATGCTCAAAATGGCGTCGCCGAGCGTAAGCATCGTCATCTTCTTGAGACCACCCGTGCTATGATGATTGCTTCTTCTCTTCCGCCACATTTCTGGGCTGAGGCTGTTGCTACGTCGGCCCACCTCATTAACATTCAGCCTTCCGCTGCTCTACAGGGTGGCATTCCTCTCGAGCGTCTCTCTGGTGTTTCTCCAGACTACTCTACTCTCCGTTCATTTGGTTGCGTCTGCTATGTCCTTCTGCCTCCTCGCGAACGCACCAAACTGACCGCTCAGTCTGTTGAGTGTGTTTTTCTTGGATACAGTGATGAGCATAAGGGCTATCGCTGTTGGGACCCCGTTGGTCGTCGGATGCGCATCTCTCGTGATGTCACGTTTGATGAGACGCGTCCCTTCTATCGTCGCCCCACCTCGGGTACTTACCCAGTGGATGATATCTCTTTTCTTCTTTTTCCGGATGCACCCCCTGCTGTCCCTCCTCCCCTCCCTCCTACTTCTGATGCGTCCCCTTCAGCGCCATCCTCTCGTTCGTCTAGTCCACCTAGTACTTTCGTTCTCCGGCTTCGGCTCCTTCCGATGATGTCCCTTCTTCCTATTCTTCTGATGACTTGTCTTCTGCAGATGAGCTTCGCCCTTCACGGCCTGTTCATCAGCGTCGTGCTCCAGCTCGTTACTCTCCTAGTCAGTATGGTCTCTCTGTCGTTTCCGAGCCGACTTCTTATCGGGATGCCGAGCGTCATCCTGAATGGCAGCTTGCCATGGCTGAGGAGATCGCTGCGCTTGAGCGCACTGGCACTTGGGATCTTGTTTCTCCCCCTTCTGGTGTTCATCCCATCACGTGTAAGTGGGTCTATAAAATTAAGACTCGCTCTGATGGATCTCTTGAGCGCTATAAAGCGCGTCTTGTGGCTCAGCAAGAGCACGGTCGTGACTATGATGAGACTTTTGCCCCTGTGGCTCATATGACTACTGTGCGCACCCTTCTTGTTGTTGCTTATGTTCGCCGCTGGTATGTCTCCCAGCTTGATGTTCAGAATGCTTTTCTTAATGGCGAGTTGAGTGAGGAGGTTTACATGCAGCCTCCTCCTGGGTATTCTGTTCCCGATGGGATGGTTTGTCGTCTTCGACGTTCTCTCTATGGTCTCAAACAGGCCCCTCGTGCCTGGTTTGAGCGCTTCGCCTCTGTGGTGACTGCTGCTGGTTTCTCTCCTAGTCTTCATGATCCAGCACTTTTCTGTTGGAGATATGCCCAAGAGGCAATAATAAATTAGTTATTGTTATATCTTGGTGTTCATGATAAATGTTTACATCCCATGCTATAATTGTATTAACCGAAACATTGATACATGTGTGTTATGTAAACAACAAGGAGTCCCTAGTAAGCCTCTTGTATAACTAGCTTGTTGATTAACAGATGATCATGGTTTCGTGATCATGAACATTGGATGTTGTTAATAACAAGGTTATGTCATTGGGTGAATGATATAATGGACATACACCCAAATAAGCGTAGCATGTGATCAAGTCATTAAGTTCAACTTGCTATAAGCTTTCGATACATAGTTACCTAGTCCTTCGACCATGAGATCATGTAAATCACTTACACCGGAAGGGTACTTTGATTACATCAAACTCCATTGCGTAAATGGGTGGTTATAAAGATGGGATTAAGTATTCGGAAAGTATGAGTTGAGGCATATGGATCAATAGTGGGATTTGTCCATCCTGTTGACGGATAGATATACTATGGGCCCTCTCGGTGGAATGTCGTCTGATTAGCTTGCAAGCATATGATTGGATCATAAGAGATGACATACCACGGTACAAGTAAAGAGTACTTGTCGGTAACGAGGTTGAACAAGGTATGGAGATACCGATGATCGAACCTCGGACAAGTAAAATATCGCGTGACAAAGGGAATCGGCATCGTATGTAAATGGTTCAATCGATCACTAAGTCATCGTTGAATATGTGGGAGCCATTATGGATCTCCAGATCCCGCTATTGGTTATTGGCTCGGAGAGGAGTCTCGACCATGTCTGCATAGTTCGCGAACCGTAGGGTGACGCGCTTAAGGTTCGATGTCGCATAAGTAGATTCGGAATATGAGATGGAGACCGAAGTTTGTTCGGAGTCTCGGATGGGATCCGGGGCATCACGAGGAGGTTCGGAATGGTCCGGAGAATAAGATTCATATATGGGAAGTCATTTTCAGGGTTACCGGAAAAGTTCAGGATTTTTCGGTATTGTACCGGAGGTTCTAGAAGGTTCCGGAGGGTACCATAGTGGGGCCCACCTATCCCGGACGACCAACATGGACCGGAGGGGTCGCATAGGCCCACATGGGCCATGCACACCAGCCCCCCAAGGCCCATGTGGCTGTACCAAATGGATAAGATCAAATCCCATGAAAATAGGGACTTAACTTGGGGGGGGAAGTTCCCCCCCTTGTTTTGGCCGACCCAAAGGCTTGGAGGAGGGGCCAAGGCAGCCCCCCCATGCCTATATAAGAGGGAGGGGAGGGCTGGGGCGCAGCACATCAACCCCCAAGCCCTAGCCGCCCCTCTCTCCCTCCTCCTTCTTCCCGCGCGAGGCTTGGCGAAGCCCTCGCAGGAATTTCTCCTCCACCTCCACCACCACGCCGTCGTGCTGCTCGGGATTCCGAGGGGATCTACCACACCTCCACTGCCCGCTGGAACGGGGAGAGGATGGGCTTCATCGACACCGTACGCGCGACCGAGTACGGAAGTGCTGCCGGATTGCAGCACCGGGGACGATCGTCTGCACCAACAACAAGATCTAATCTCGTAGGCTTAGGAAATCTTTGAGGGTTAGTCTCATATCAATCTCGCTGCTTCGATCTTGTAGATTAGATCTTGGGTGTTCCATAGATTAGATCTTGGATTTATTCGTCTTGCGGTAGGAAATTTTTGTTTTCTATGCTACGAACCCCATCATTTTCGTTCACACTTCTCCTCGTGGACGTACTCTTCTTCTTCTCTATGTTGATGATATGATCATTACTGGTGATGATCCTGAGTATATTGCCTTCGTCAAGGCTCGTCTTCGGGATCAGTTTCTTATGACTGATCTTGGTCCTCTCCGCTATTTTCTTGGCATTGAGGATTCATCCACTTTTGATGGCTTTTCTATCTCTCAGGAAAAGTACATTCAGGATCTTCTTGCTCGTGCTGCTCTTGGGGATGAGCGCACGGTTGATACTCCTATGGAGCTTAATGTTAAGCTTCGTCCTACTGATGGTGATCCTCTTCCTGATCCCACCCGTTATCGCCATATTGTTGGGAGTCTTGTTTATCTTGCTGTCACTCGTCCTGATATTTTTTATCATGTTCATATTCTGAGTCAGTTTGTCTCAGCTCCTACCACTGTTCACTATAGTCATCTTCTCCGTGTTCTTCGTTACCTTCGTGGCACGATCACTCGTCGCCTTTTCTTTCCGCGTTCCAGCTCTCTCCAGCTCCAGTGCTATTCAGATGCTACGTGGGCGAGTGATCCTACGGATCGTCGTTCACTTTCTGCTTACTGTGTGTTTCTTGGTGGTTCGCTTGTTGCTTGGAAGACGAAGAAACAGGTCGCAGTTTCCCGTTCGAGTGTTGAGGCTGAGTTGCGGGCTATGACTTTGTTGATTGCTGAGGTGACTTGGTTACGGTGGTTGCTTGCAGATTTTGGGGTCTCTATTACGACACCCACTCCACTTTTGTCTGACAGTACAAGTGCTATCAGTATTGCACGTGATCCGGTCAAGCATGAGCTGACCAAGCATATTGGTGTTGATGCTTTTTACACACGTGCTCAGGTACAGGATGATGTTGTTGCGGTTCATTATGTGCCTTCAGATTTGCAGTTGGCGGATTTCTTTACGAAGGCACAGACTCGAGCGCAGCATGATTTCCTACTCTCCAAACTCAGTGTTGTGGATCCACCATGAGTTTGAGGGGGGGGGGTGTTAGATGTATATATCGGTATATTGTAGTTTCCCCATATGTTAGGGGGCTTTCTGCATATGTGCACCTGTACATGTACTATATATTGTGGCCTTTGCCCCCCTGGTAATACAACACGCATATTTCCCTAACAGTAACCGCGTCGACCGATGCGCCAACTGTCGGAATGGAGCGCAAACTCCTTGGATGAGCAACCGCCGCTCTTTTCGACTTCTGCGCCGTCGCTCTCTTCGACTTCTGCGCCGCCGTTCATCCGCGCTCAATAAGACTGTACGTAGGCGCTTTCGGATCTTCAACCGGCCGCCATTCATCCAAGCTTCTCACGATGAGCTACATCTCTGGGCATCCATCAGACACCGACATCGAGGGCAAGTCTCCAGGATGGCGCCATTGGTGGGACAGAGTCCGAACGCCCAGCAGCGGCGATGATTCCCCGCCGCCACTGGATAGCGCGGAGGAATGGCAGGCCGTGGTGCAGGAGGCGAAGGAGGAAGGGTCTGAGGAGGCGATGACGGCGGTGGCCCGGGCGAAGGCGGAGGCGGAGGCGGACGCGAAAGCGAAAGCGACGGCCAAGGCCAAGGCGCAGCCGACGAGCACCATCGACGAGGAGGACTCAAGTCCTCTGACCCGTCAACCGACACCGCCTCTTCGGAAGAGGTGGCGAGCAGGAAGCACCACCCTAATGAGGACGACGAGGCGGGGCCATCAAAGAAGAAGAAGAAGTAGTTTTAAAAAAATTATATGTAATTTGATTATGTTTTTTCGAAGTTTTTATATGTAATTTGTTTATGTTGCACCGATTTAAATATTAGTACAGAGTTTTCTTCTATCTATTAAAATTAATTTTTAAGTTTTAGGGGCGCGTTTGGGGGACGCTGCTGCGCGGCACGAACAAAACACGTCCCATAAACGCAGCACGAACAAAATACATCCCCAAACGCTCAATTCGGCGCCGTTTGGGGGACGCGACGGAAGATGCTCTTATAAGGGATTTTTTGAGTGAAGAAGCTGAAACCATTTTCTAATTTAGCAAAATTTGATTTTGTGTTTAGGGTGGTCCTTGCTTGCAACAGCAGGTTAAAAATGCATTTTTTTTCCTTGCTTTGTCTTTGCACGCTCACACTACGCCAGAGAAACAAAATAAGTGCACACGTCTCGTATGCAATCGGGGAGGAAAATGTGGATATGCGCTTCTGCATGGTTACAACAACCCTAGGTAGAGAACCAGTCTTTTTCTCAGTAGCCCACCATTATCATGTTGCGGACGCTCTTAAAATAGTCTAGATCAAAGGCTAGACAGATGAGATGGAAAATTGTTTATGGAAACAAATTTTGACTTGCAGACAGTAGACAGTAATGGAGATCAGGGAAACAAAAAAAAAATTGACGATATAGATGGAGATAAGCGATGTGATACTTTCTGTGCTCCGGTGAAACGAGTTGTCACCCTCGTCCTTATTCGTGGCTAGATATCATTTGATGAATTCACTATTAGAAAAAAAGCCTTCCATCTCAACCCATTAGTCCCCAAATATTTTGACCCGGGACTATTGGGTCTTTACCCGGTTCTGCTGGTGTACCCTTTAGTCCCGGTTGGTGTCCTCAACCGGGATTAAAGTTTTTTTTTTCTGATTTTTTGCTCCCCACGCACCTCCACACCACTCCCCTGGATCGCCTTTTTTAGCACTGTAAAATAGAAAATAAAATGGTAGAAAATTGAAAAAAATAAAAAATTTTCAGATTCTTGTATGTTATGCAACCTAGTATTAGGGAAAATTAACAAATTTGAATTTTCACTTTTTTTGCAAAAAGTTTTGAAAAATGGTAAAACCGCAATAAGTTTTGCATACGACGTCAAAAAAAACGTATAATATATCAAAATGATCGTGGGAAAGAGTTACATCCGAATTCACCTGGGTTTACCCGGTTAGCCAATTTTTAGATTCTCAAAATTCCAAATGGAAATACAATTTTTTAGATTCTAAAAATTCCAAATGGAAATACAAAAGCAGGAAGATTTTAGTTTTTGATATAAATTACGGATTTTATATATTTTTTATTTTTTAAAACCTAAAATTAATAATTGCATCCTGCACAAAGATTACTATCATTTTTACCCAATTTTTAGATTTTCAAATTTTTAGGTTTTAGGTTTGGCAAAAAAAATTTAATTAATTAATAAAATTAAAAATAATACAAATTAAAAAGTTAATGTTTATTTATTTATTCAAGATTATTATTACATCATTACTTTTATTTATTAAAAGAATTATTTGAAATTCAAACAATAAAGAAATGTGACATCGATCAACATGTTAATATGATTGATATGATACTACTATCACATACATGCGCGGGAAGCATTTGGATGCGGAACGGGATGGAACTCAGAAGTTAAGCGTGCTAGTGGTAGAGTAGTGGGAGGATGAGTGACCGAGCGGGAAGTTTGACCACGAGTATGTAATTTGACTAGAGATAAGTGTAGTTAGAGATAGAAAATAAACTATGCAAATAACTAAAATAGTAGAAATTCTGAAAAAATAGAAAAAAAGGAGTGAAAAATAATTAGAAACCCAAATGAATTAAAAAATTAACTCGAAATAGCCTTTAGTCCCGGTTCGTGTTACAAACCGGGACTAAAGGTCCTTCACCCCGGCGCATGCCAGCCGCCCACGTGGCGGAGCCTTTAGTCCCGGTTCGTAAGCAACCAGAACTAAAGGGGGGCCTTTAGTCGCGCATAATTAGTCCCGGTTGCGCAACCGGGATTAATGGCCCTTGCGTTCGAAGACAGCTTTGCTCGCCAAAAGAAAAAATGTTTACCTGGTCCTACTCCAGCAATTTGCTGCAGAAAACCCAAAGTTGTGATAGTGGCATTTTTTTTGGATGTACCGGCATTTTATTACGAAAATACAAAGTGTGATACAACGTATGATAGTTGCAGTCATGTGATAGATAATATCTTTTAATCAGCAATATAGCTTGATGGAAACATTTTTTTGTTTTGGAATAGTGACGGCTCTTCACCACCTTGCGTATTGGATGGGCTAGCTGAGCAAGGAAGCGATGAATTATACGAGGTAGTGAATACCAGAATATGGCGCGTGTAACTTGATGCATCAACGTTTCGGTTGTCTGCTTCCAGGTCAAGGAAATGGAGTCATGTGAAGTCTCTCTTATACTACCAAAATTTTGACGATGACTCATTGATTCTTCGATGCATGACTCATTGACCCCTACAATGTTTTGCGTGAGCGCTTGCCTTTCAACTGTCAATGGCATCACGAAAATAGGTCTTTTATTTTCGCATGGGTAATTTTGCGTATGTATTTGTGCCCCTTCACCATGAATGGTTGAAACTAAGTGCTCTAGAACCGCGAAAAATATCGATGTTCCCGTGGTTCAATCCAAACTTTGCAAATCCTATTTTAAAGTGACCTGTAAAGTTTCATACATCGCTTATAAATAAGTGAAAAAAAATAGTATACTAGTTGGATTTGGTTCGCGTCACAATTTATATTTTGTCTGGATCAGTTGATGGTTGGCCTATTTAGCGTTGGTTCGCGCACAATGTCTGCATTTTTTGTTGATTGCCCTGTTTAGCATAGGAGCGCGCGTTGGTTCGCGTCACAATGTCTGCGTTTTTTTGTTGATTGCGTTGTTTAGCATGGGAGCGCCAATACATCACTCCTTAGCGACGTACGTTAATAGGCTATGCACGCAGGTCTCGTCGATTCGGATTTGGCCCATGAAGCATCGCCCAACACCACTTCAAGTCATTTGCTTAGATTGAAAATTTGCTCAGATTTAAAATTTACTCAGATTTGCAAATTGCTCGATTTTGAATTATTTTGCTTTTTCTTAAAAAAATTTGTTAAAAAATAATTTTTCAAAAAAGAAATTTGTTCAAATTTTTTGTTCAGAACTAGTAAAAGGGCCCGTGCGTTGCACCGGAAGAAATAAATACTCAAACGTTTTAGTAAACCATCTGTGTTGACACTTCTCCTCTTTGTCACCATTGTCGAGGGTGGGTGACACATATATAGCTATGTGGGAACTCAAATACACAAAACCAACAATCTTGACGCCTTACTCGCTCGAAACACTCATTCCCTTTGTATTTTCACTAATTTTCCGTTATAACTTCGATAATGTGGTGCACCTTCCACCTACTGGTTCAAAAATCCATCAATCCTGGGACCAAACCCGAACTCGCGGCCTGGCCCGTAAAATAAGTTCGGGGTTCGAAAAATTGGACGGTCGCCCTGTATTTATACAGGGCGCGAGGGCAAGTTCGGTTCCAAAACCCTACTCCCCCGCCACCGTTGCCGCCGCTCCGCCACGTCGCCTCTCCACCCCGGTGACAAATTAGTTCGCCGTCATTGGCTTATTCGCTCCGCCGCCACCACCCCTCCCACCGCAATGGGACGCTTAAGAAGCGTCGGTAGGGGAGGGGCCGAATCGGCGGTGGAAAGTCGCCACCGCGTCCGCCGGGTGTGCGGTCGGAGGCGGACAACGCGAGGCGGTCGCGCTCTGACGCATCTTGGAAGCGGGCGGCCCGCAAGTGGCCGCGTAGGTTCACGCCCCAGCCTGCGCGCTCGGAGACGCGCGAGGGGGAAGTCGACGCGCCGCTAGACGACGCATACATCCCGCCGCTGCCGGCTCTTCCGCCGCGCGGCGACGGTAACAACGACGGGGAGGAAGACGGTTCGTCTCTCACCTGCGGGAGCTCGTCGGAGGCGGTGTCAGTCAAGGTGGCCGCGCTCGTCCTTGCATAGGCGTCGCCGTCGAGTCAAAAAAATCCTCCTCCACCGCTAGCACAGCCCCGGTGACAATCCTGGAGCTAATTTCTTAGTTTTTAGGGTCAAATTAGCGCCGCGGATTAGGTTTGGTTAAATATTTTGATTACTATTGTAAATTATGTTCCAATGTAGCCTGATCGGAGCAAGATTTCGTTTCATTGCAGATCATCGCAGCAAAATTTTCCGCGACTTTTGATTTCTGTTTTTCGCGTTTTCGATTTCTATTCTACGCGGCGACTAAAAATTTCGAAACGGAAAAATTCGGGAGACCGAACTACGTCTTTTCGGTTCGACTTTATACGAACTCGGCTAAACATGCTCTTACCTCGTTTCTAATACTGCAAAACCTCTTTTTTTATCAGAATAGTATCCTATCTCAGTTGGTTACACCGGCGACTATTCATCCAAGAAGGACATGCTGGTTCGAAAGCTAGCATTCTAGAATGCCAGATATTGTGGACTGAATCTTTATGAACTGCAGCACATGTGGTGTCCGCATTCCTCTCATAACACGCTATGGTAGTATTCAGAGACAATGGTGTCAGTTCTCAGTTGCAGCTGACTTGTAATTGGCATGAGAGTGATTTTAAGCAGCGCGGGGCAGATGGAGAGCACGCCCAGCATGGGTTTCATAGTCATACAGGGTAAGCTCGGCGAGGCCGGCGACAGCCGCCGCGAGTCCCTGGCGTTGGTAAGGCGGCACTTGACAAGGGCGAGCAATTCCAACCTGGGAGCCGAGGAGCTCCCGGAACCAGGCCTCAACCTCGGAGACGTGGCCGCGCAAGCCGGAAGGTGGTGCGAGAGAGGCGGAAGATCCAAGTACGATCCTAACTAATGATGGGCTGCCGCTACCCATCAGCACCAAGCAGGTGAGGCCGCGCAGCCGCTCCTCTTACCTTGGAGTGCCGCCGATTCCTATCCCGCCACCGCAGCCAGCTTCCTCCCTAGACAGATTCACCCCGGACCGATTCGTTGTGGTCACACGGGAACGGCGAATCTCCACCGCCAGGACACGTCCACTCACCGCGCCGCCGTCCTTGAGCAACATCGCAGAAGGGAAGTCTACCTCGCCATAGCCCGACTCAGTCCTGAGCCCTGAGGGCTCCCAATCGAGGCGGTCTCCTCCGATCGCCCGCTTGTCCCGTCCCGCGAGAACAGGAGCAGAGAAGAGGGGATTCGTCGATGCAATTTTTAGCGTGGCTACAAAAACGAACTGACGAAGCGGTATAACTTAGCGGTGGCATACGTTGTAAATTATCTCAATTCCAGGGGCAGTTCTAGTGACGGACGAACAAGAAGCTTTATTTTCTTTATTATTAGGTATAGATAATAATAATATTTATATTTTAGAAAAATCAAATTTTGGTTTTTTAAAAAACAATCAGAAAATAAGAAACTGTAAAAGGAAAAGGCAAAAACAAAAAAAAAAGAAATCCGATGAAAACTAACCAAAATCGAATAACCATAAAAATATAGAAAAAATGAAAAAAAAAACTGCTCGTAAACAAACCACGCGCTAATGGGTCGCGGCCCAAGTCACCCCGTTAACGGGCGGATGTATTCCCGTAGCTAACGGGCCATGTTTAGGATTTGCCAAATCCAAGAGACCCATTTTCTAAGTTTCGTTCCATAAGTGATCTCTGACTTTGCACGAGGGTTGAGAACCTATAGACACATTTTTATTTGGGCCATAAAGATATCTTCAACGGGCTAACGTAAACGGACCAAAAAATATTTGTTTGTATCCGGTCGGTTAGAAAGTGGGTAAAACATGAGCCCGACAGTTTAACACAAACTGATGGGCATGCCCACTTCAAAGTATTTGTGGCCTAAATTTGGGCTCGAAATTTGTCGGCGCGGACCGAAGCGATTCCACGCACATCCCCATGTACTCAACCCGGGTCCGCCCACCAAAGACACTAAACCCACCACACAGTTTCACGTCCCTCCTTTCCGTAGAGCAACGCCACTGCATTCCCTGTGGCTAGCCATCGCTGACACCTTTTATTCGGCCCACAGCTCACCGGAGGACACTATTGGTGTTGGCGTTGTGGAGTGCCCTTGATGGCCTCATTGCAGCCCTTACCCCGCCGCCCTTGCAGTCGGAACCGTCCACCAGCATCGATGTCCATGACTTGTTCGGTCAGTTGCTCGGTACAAACCATGGACCCTTTTTGGTCATTTTGCGGCAGGTAGGCAGGCCATTGATCCATTATTGTTGCACCACAGATGGACCTTGCGATGTCAATCTAGTTCTTCATCAAGGAAGTCCTCGAGAGCTCGTTGGAAGAGGGTTTAAACGGCTCTTTGGAGATCATGGTTGCCGTGTCCTCGCTCATCCACGAACACACTAAGAGGCAGATGCCGATGCAAAGGGGATCGACGAGCCCTCGCAACGGCAACTTCAAGCACGATCGAGAGGGTGGCCGCTACCGGCTGCATCGGGACTGCCTCCTCCCTACCGCTGGTGAATGGATCGTAGCGGACAAGAGGGGGGGGTGAATGGACGCTACACAAATTTTAAGTCTTTTTCAGTTTTTAGCAAAGCGGAAGGTAAAGGTGATAGCTTTAGTGGCGGAGATGTTCCTAGTATGATCCAAGGCAAGTGCAACAAGTAAAGAAAACAAGCATGATAGTAAGAGTAAGGAGCGGGACAACCAGATGGCGCGGAGACGAGGCGAGGTTTGTTTCCCGCAGTTCCCCTCACAAAAGAGAGTACGTCTGCATCGAGGAGGTGCTAGCCTCACACAAGAGGCCAGGCGGCCACACCACGAAGGAAGGCCTCACCTTCTTCCTCGAGAGAGGTCCACGAAAGGGCTCCCCCTTCTCCACTAAGACACCGGTCGAGGCGGTGGTTCTTTCACAAGGTTGGGGCGAGCTCCACAACCCAAGGAGGCTCCCAACAACCTATGGGGCTAGCACAACACCAAGCTAGCCTCCATAGGTGCACTTCTTCCAAGATCCCACCATAGGAACCCTACCAACAAGATCCACTAAGGACTACCACGAATTGGTGAAATCTCTCTTGACAGAACTATAGATCGGGATCTCCTCCACCACTCCTCAAAATTTGGGCAATATTGGTTGGATGGTTGGGGAGATCCTCAAGGATTAAGCTCAGCAACAATGGAGGAGAGAGAGAGAGAGAGGAGAGATGAAATCGTGTTGGGGAAGAAGGGCCCTTTAAATAGGCCCCCCGAAATCCAACCGTTACCTGCAGTTTTTGCCTTAGCGGTACTACCGCTTTGGTAAGCGATACTACCACTCTAGATTCAAAATCCCACAGAATTTATCCACGTGAACACATAGTGGTACTACTGCTCGCGGTACCGCTCGAGGTACCACAATGGCCTCCAGAGCTTACTGGATCCCAAGCGGTACCAAAGCGGTACCATAGCGGTATTGCAGTAACTTATGTTACGGTACTTAAGTGTAGGGATTCGTAGCATAGAAAACAAAAAATTTCCTACCGCGAGAACGCAATCCAAGCCAAGATGCAATCTAGAAGATGGGAGCAACGAGGGGATGAACGAGACTAACCCATGAAGATTTCCAAAGCCTACAAGAGGAGGCTCTCGTTGCTGCGGTAGACTATCACTTGCCGCTTTCAAAAGCGCGTAGAAGATCTTGACGGTGCCACAATCGGGCAGCACCTCCGTACTCGGTCACACGTTCGGTGTTGATGAAGACGACGTCCTTCTCCCCGTTCCAGTGGGCAGCGGAAGTAGTAGATCCTCCTCGGAATCCCGGCAGCACGACGGCGTGGTGGCGGTGGTGGTGGAGATCTCCGACAGAGCTTCGCCTAAGCTATGTGGGAGAGAGAGGGAGGAGGGAACCGCTAGGGTTTCTGGGAGAGGGGGCTCTTGGGGGTGCGGCCATGGTGGTCTTGGTGTGGCCGGCCAGCCCCTCCCCTCCCCTCTTTATATAGGTGGAAGCCCCAAGGATTAGGTCAAAAGTCTCCGAATAAGACCCCAACATAAACCTTCCATATGACCAAACCTAGGGGGAGTGGGACTCCCCCCTTTCCTTTGGTGGGGTGGCCGGCCACCATGGGGAGGAGTCCACTTGGGACTCCTCCTCCCTTAGGCTGGCCGGCCAAGGTGGGTGGAGTCCCTCTGGGACTCCACCTTCCATGCTGATTTCTTCCGGACTCTTCTAGAACCTTCTAGGAAAAATACTGGATCATTTTCAAACCTAGAAAATGACTTCCTATATATGAATCTTATTTTCCGGACCATTCCGGAACTCCTCGTGATGTCCTGGATCCCATCCGAGACTCCGAACAAAACTTCGAACTCCATTCCAAATTCCATATCTACTTAAACGACATCAAACCTTAAGTGTGTCACCCTACGGTTCGCGAACTATGTAGACATGGTTGAGACCTCTCTCCGACCAATAACCAATAGCGGGATCTGGAGATCCATAATGGCTCCTACATATTCAACGATGACTTTAGTGATCGAATGAACCATTCACATACGATACCGATTCCCTTTGTCACGCGATATTTTACTTGTCCGATGTTTGATCATCGGTATCTCTATACCTTGTTCAACCTCATCTCATGACAAGTACTCTTTACTCGTACCGTGGTCTGTGGTCTCTTATGAACCATTCATATGCTTGCAAGCTATTAGACGACATTCCACCGAGAGGGCCCAGAGTATATCTATCCGTCATCGGGATGGACAAATCCCACCTGTTGATCCATATGCCTCAACTCATACTTTCCGGATACTTAATCCCACCTTTATAACCACCCATTTACGCAGTGGCGTTTGATGTAATCAAAGTACCTTTCCGGTATAAGTGATTTACATGATATCATGGTCGAAAGGACTAGGTAACTATGTATCGAAAGCTTATAGCAAATAACCTAATGATGTGATCTTATGCTACGCTTAATTGGGTGTGTCCATTACATCATTCATATAATGACATAACCTTGTTATTAATAACATCCAATGTTCATGATCACGAAACCATGATCGTTTATTAATCAACAAGCTAGTTATACAAGAGGCTTACTAGGGACTCCTTGTTGATCACATAACACACATGTATCAATGTTTCGGTTAATAAAATTATACCATGGTATGTAAACATTATCATGAACACAAAGATATATTATAATAACCATTTTATTATTGCCTCTTGGGCATATCTCCAACAGTCTCCCACTTGCACTAGAGTCAATAATCTAGTTTACATATGTAAAGATATAACATCTTGGCCTTCCGGTGCTTTATCATGTTTTGCTCACGGGAAAGGTTTTAGTCAACGGATCTCACATGCACAGAAACGTATGTATTTTGCAATTCATTTGCATCTCAACGCATCACTCATTTTCCAAATGAGTCGGCATTAAATATGTTTGGTCTTCTGGTGGAACCTTAATTCCGCGGTCTGAAATAAGTCACTAATATTATCACATACAATATAGCTTCAAAGTTCTGACACTATCGGAACTACACCAAGTTCTCAAAGAACTTCTTGACTCAACATCCTCAGTCATTGTCAAAACAATGACATGCTTTGCCTATGTTTGTAGAATCCGTCACAATATTTAGAACTCTTCTAAATCTAGCATTGTGCTACCTTTTAAAACAACACTTAGCCTAATTTGAGATTGATATTTATTTTTATATGCGACCAAACTAATATCGATGCAACACATTACATCGATTTGTTTGTCATTACACCATACAAAATTGTATATATATATATATCCTTGGTTCTTCTAAAGTACTCAAGGATACTCCTACTGTTTGTCCAATAATCATCACATGAATCATTCTGGTATATGCTCCTAACTCTTTAGAGCACAGGACATCTGATTTTGTACATATTCTTCGTGATCTAAAATCACTTATGTGTTTTTACTCATTGAGTGTCAATTACACTCAAGTCTTGTTAAACCTTCGCATGAAAAGAACACCTTCTTAATATTTCTATATTGAACTACTTCAATATCCATTATATGTACTTTGACTTAAACTTATTATGTGTTTCAATCTATCTTCATAGATCTTAACACTAAATATGTTTCAGTCCTTATCATTTCATTAAGTTAATTCTCAATGAAACCTTTTTAATCAAGTATATAATTACATCATTTATAACCAACTATATGTCATCTACATAAGTATTATAAATATGTCTCAGCGCTCCCACTTAATTTCTTGCAAATGCAAGTCTCTTCATCGTCTCTGATGAAATCAAAAACTCTTTTGACTATTTCATCCGGTGAAGATTCCAACTCCGCGATACTCACTTCATCCAATTGAAGTTTGTATACCTATCTAGTATTCCACGGACCAGCAAAACTCTTGGTTGTATCTTGTATACACCTTTAATACACACTTCTGATAAGTAATGTATTTTTCCATCTTACTAGCATATCTCATAAAAGAAATATGTAGTGATTACTAGAACAATCCACATAGACTATAAACATTGCTACGGGAGATCTAATCTTATCATAGTCAACTCTTTGAACTTTATCGTAAACAACTTTTCGACAAGTCAAGCTTCATCAATTTTATAGATCCATTTACTTTCAATAAGTATTCATCTATCTTGGATTTCATGGCGTATAGCCATTTTAACGGAGTCAGGGCCCATCATAACTTCTTTTTTTGTAGTTGGTTTATCATTGTTTAAAATCAATCCTTTGTCCACAAATCATTTATTTGATCACAAAGTAAACCATACCTACAAGGTTCAATATGTACTTCGATCTCCATGGCTAAAACACTTTGTAGTCATGGGAGCCATGATCGTCGTGGCCGCTTTCGGAACCATTTTCCGATGCTGCGCTACTCTGATCATTATGCTCAGGTTCATAAACCTTATCAAGTTCTATTGTCCTCCCACTCAAATACTTCGCTAGAAAACAATTTCTTGGAAATAAGCAAGTAATATTAACAAAAACTTTTATCTTTTACTTCATGGTGGAAAGAATTCCCAATCAATTCTTTGGGATAACCAACAAAGACATTCATCCGATTTTGGTTGTAAACTCTTAGACCAAAATTTAAAGAAAAGACTATTAGGGTTTATACCCATGCCATAACTCGTATGGTGTCATTTCAACGGATCATGATGATGCTCTAATTAGTGTAAAAACGGTAGTCACTAAAGCATAATCCACAAAAAAAATATTGGCATCATTTTATTTTTATCTCATCATTAACCCAACAAGGTTTGGATACATTTCTCAGATACTATATCATCACTATGATATTCCAAGAAATGTGAGTTTGTAGAACAATTTCATAACTCTCTTAGATGTTCGCTAAAACTCGTAATTCAAATATTTTCCCAATGATCCAATCATAGATATTTGACTTTTCTATTACGATGATTTCCACTTCATGCTGAAATTTATTTCAATCCATTCAAATGTTTCAAACTTCTTCCTTATCGAATATATCCACATATATATACTCAATTCATTGTTGGAAGTTTTCATGAAGTAGAAGAATCTCCCGCACACAACTATGCCCAGTGAACTCAATACATCATCATGTATTTTTCCACTAAGTTAATTGCCCATTCAACTCTTGGCCTATGAACGGTATTTTAGTCATTCTCTTTAAAAAAGATTTGCAAGCGCCAAAAGATTCAAAAATCAAATGACTCCAAAAATCCATTTACATGGAGTTCCGTCATGCGTTCCTTTCTAACATGACCTAAATGGCGGTTCCAAAAATAAGTGAAATTCAAATCATTTGCCTTATGGCATTTTAGCGTCAGTATTATGTATGTGTGATTCACCATTAAGATTTATAATAACTTATCCATCGTATATGGAGTAATGTCATAATTTGAACCACTCGTTGTTTTTATTTGACCAGAGCAAAATAACAATTATTAAGTTCTTTATTATAAATTCTAAGGGCTAGGTAGAATGCCAACGACAAACATAATAACACTTTATTATGTTCCAGACGTGCATTATTACCATATTCCTTATCGATCACTTAGGCCATTGTATTCTTGTATTGCGTTGTTTTGTATGACACTTCATACCAACCAATATGGTACAAATACCCATGAATTTCATTGTGTGACCAAACTAGGAATACAACCATAACATGTATATCATTTATATACACTTGAGCTGGACTTTCTAGTCTTTTCTTTTCTTTCTGCCAAAATATCTTTTGTAGTTTCTCTTTTAGCTTTCCTCATTATTCAGAAAAACACTTCAACATCATTAACTTCTAGGTTTGTTGGTCAAATACCAATAACCTTGAGGTTCTTACTTTGAAGTTGATCATCATATGACTGTGTTCCAGATTTCACTATTAGTAACTTTGTAATATGATGAACAATTTCACTCATAATTTTATCCATCATATCATGACAACTTTCTGAGACCATGTCTGTACATGCTAGGCTCGTAAAGTTTTAACCTTAGTATTCGCATGCGCAAATCTGGCTTGCACCCGTTGTATGAACACGTAGAATCTATCACACCCGATCATCACGTGATGCTTCGAAACGACGAGTCTTAGCAACGGTGCATACTAAGGACGATCACTTCATGGATATGCGAATATCGTTAGTGCCCCAATAGTTGGAGGATTGTGACGCTCGGCGTCTTCAACCTTCATACATTCCCATAAAACTTATGAGTTTATGTAGTCTCACCGAATTATATTCTATCATCTTGCAATAAGGTCTTAGATATCACATATATCTCATACCTTGATTATTTCTGAAAACTAAATTTTCAGCTCCTTACTTTTCAAACAGATTTGAACTTCAAGTTTCACGGAGACAAGATAACTTTAGGTATTAATTGAAACCATAGCTCTTTGAATCAACAATGTGAGGTTTACTAAAAGTTTGCAATAGGACTTAATCATTTCTTAATTCTTTAACAATACGGTAACAGTCCGTAAAGTTTCTTGTCAGACTTAACAGTATTTCTATCTCAATTACAAGACTAGCGCATGGTAGAAAATGGATGCCAATACTACAAAATTAATTCAAAATACTACTCAGACTATGTTCATGATAATTAGTTCATGTTTTAATCTAATTACTAATGAACTCCCACTTAATACAACATCCCTCATAGTTGTTAAGTGGTACACGATCCAAATCCACTACACCAAAACCGATCATCACGTGAGATGATGTAGCTTCAATGGTGAACATCAACATGTTGATCATATCATCCATATGACTCGTGTTCAACCTTTCGGTTTCCGTTGTCCCGAGGCCATGTCTGTACATGCTAGGCTCGTCAAGCAAACCCAAGTATTCCGCGTGTGCAACATGTCTTACACCCGTTGTATGTGAACGTTGAGTGTATCACATCCGATCATCACGAGATGATTCAAAACGACGAACTATATCAACGGTGCATACGAGGGGAGAACACTTTATTATCTTAATATTAATGTGAGGGATCATCTTATAATGCTACCGTCGCGTTCTAAGCAAAATAAGATGCATAAAGGATTAACATCACATGCAATTCATATGTGATATGATATGGCCCTTTAGTCTTTGCGCCTTCGATCTTCATCTCCAAAGCACGGACATGATCTCCATCATCAACGGGCATGATCTCCATCATCGTCGGCGTAGCGTCAAGGTCCGTGGCGCCGTCTTCATGGCTGTTCACCTCATGTAGCAACTATTACAACTACTTTGAAATACTACTCAACATGAAATTTAAAGACAACCATAAGGCTCCTGCTGGTTGCCACAATACAATAATGATCATCTCATACATATTCATCATCACATCATGGCCATATCACATCACCAAACCCTGCAAAAACAAGTTAGACATCTCTAATTTGGTTTGCATATTTTACGTGGTTTAGGGTTTTCAAGTAAGATCCAATCTACCTACGAACATGAACCACAACGGTGATACTAATGTTGTCAATAGAAAGAGTAAATTGAATCTTCACTATGGTGGGAGAGACAGACACCCGCAAAGCCACTTATGCAATACAAGTTGCATGTCGAACGTGGAGCAAGTCTCATGAACGCGATCATGTAAAGTTAGCCCGAGCCGCTTCATCCCACCATGCCACAAAGATGCAAAGTACTCGAACTAAAGACAACAAAGCATCAACGCCCACAAAACAATTGTGTTCTACTCATGCAACCATCTATGCATAGACATAGCTCTGATACCACTGTAGGGATTCGTAGCATAGAAAACAAAAAATTTCCTACCGCGAGAACGCAATCCAAGCCAAGATGCAATCTAGAAGATGGGAGCAACGAGGGGATGAACGAGACTAACCCTTGAAGATTTCCAAAGCCTACAAGAGGAGGCTCTTGTTGCTGCGGTAGATGATCACTTGCCGCTTTCAAAAGCGGGTAGAAGATCTTGACGGTGCCACAATCGGGAAGCACCTCCGTACTCGGTCACACGTTCGGTGTTGATGAAGAAGACGTCCTTCTCCCCGTTCCAGCGGGCAGCGGAAGTAGTAGATCCTCCTCGGAATCCCGGTAGCACGACGGCGTGGTGGCGGTGGTGGTGGAGATCTCCGACAGAGCTTCGCCTAAGCTATGTGGGAGAGAGAGGGAGGAGGGAACCGCTAGGGTTTCTGGGAGAGGGGGCTCTTGGGGGTGCGGCCATGGTGGTCTTGGTGTGGCCGGCCAGCCCCTCCCTCCCCTCTTTATATAGGTGGAAGCCCCAAGGATTAGGTCAAAAGTCTCCGAATAAGACCCCAACATAAACCTTCCATATGACCAAACCTAGGGGGAGTGGGACTCCCCCCTTTCCTTTGGTGGGGTGGCCGGCCACCATGGGGAGTAGTCCACTTGGGACTCCTCCTCCCTTAGGCTGGCCGGCCAAGGTGGGTGGAGTCCCAGAGGGACTCCACCTTCCATGCTGATTTCTTCCGGACTCTTCTAGAACCTTCTAGGAAAAATACCGGATCATTTTCAAACCTAGAAAATGACTTCCTATATATGAATCTTATTCCCCGGACCATTCCGGAACTCCTCGTGATGTCCTGGATCCCATCCGAGACTCCGAACGAAACTTAGAACTCCATTCCAAATTCCATATCTACTTAAACGACATCAAACCTTAAGTGTGTCACCCTACGGTTCGCGAACTATGTAGACATGGTTGAGACCTCTCTCCGACCAATAACCATTAGCGGGATCTGGAGATCCATAATGGCTCCTACATATTCAACGATGACTTTAGTGATCGAATGAACCATTCACATACGATACCGATTCCCGTTGTCACGCGATATTTTACTTATCCGAGGTTTGATCATCGGTATCTCTATACCTTGTTCAACCTCGTCTCATGACAAGTACTCTTTACTCGTACCGTGGTATGTGGTCTCTTATGAACCATTCATATGCTTGCAAGCTATTAGATGACATTCCACCGAGAGGGCCCAGAGTATATCTATCCGTCATCGGGATGGACAAATCCCACTGTTGATCCATATGCCTCAACTCATACTTTCCGGATACTTAATCCCACCTTTATGACCACCCATTTACGCAGTGGCATTTGATGTAATCAAAGTACCTTTCCGGTATAAGTGATTTACATGATCTCATGGTCGAAAGGACTAGGTAACTATGTATCGAAAGCTTATAGCAAATAACTTAATGACGTGATCTTATGCTACGCTTAATTGGGTGTGTCCATTACATCATTCATATAATGACATAACCTTGTTATTAATAACATCCAATGTTCATGATCACGAAACCATGATCATCTATTAATCAACAAGCTAGTTATACAAGAGGCTTACTAGGGACTCCTTGTTGTTCACATAACACACATGTATCAATGTTTCGGTTAATACAATTATAGCATGGTATGTAAACATTATCATGAACACAAAGATATATTATAATAACCACTTTATTATTGCCTCTTGGGCATATCTCCAACATTAATCTGTACCGAGGCGGTACTACCACTAGCAAGCGGTACTACCGCTCGAGGTACCGCAAAGGTACCGTAACTTGTTCTGTGGGACATTCTCAGTGCAAATCTCCAGAGCGGTACCTTGGGCGGTACCAGTAGGTGTAGCGGTACTACCGCTACTGGTACCGGTAGTGACAAAAACTGCTTTCTCCTCTTTTCCTCTCCAACCATGTCACCTCGCGATACACATACAAAACAAGAAAACCTATAAGCTACGCTTCAGTCCTCCGATCTTGACGTGTCCAGCGAGGTCACCGTGCACTTGCAAATCTAACAAAGATATTCTTTGCACACGGTGAGATTATTCAAGTGTTGTCATCAAACACACAAAACATGGGGTTTAGACTTTGCTCTTTCAATCTCCCCCTTTTTGGTGTTTGATGACAACACAAGAATTTGCAATGGCATAAGATATTATGATGAGATTTTTAGGTTTGCAAAAGCTCGACGGAGCTCCCCCTAGACATGTGCATATTTTGAATATGTATTTGAATACAAATGCACACATCCTAGAGACATAACTCCCCCTAGATTTTACAAACCAATCACATATGCAACAAGGATACTTGACATGTTCATATACCATATGCACAATATGGAGGCAACACAAGATCATGCAAGGAGTTTTGGGTGAAGTTATCATACCTTTGCCTTGAGAATACCCAAACTCACAACAAGTGCCTCCATAGAGTTGGTGTAGCCACAAGAAGAGATAAGCAACGAGCGCCAAAAGTCTACAACAACGAAAGTCCCCATGCAAAAACCTATCCTAATAGGCAACTTCTCCCCCTTTGGCATCGGAACACCAAAAAGGAGGATAAGCAAACTAAGAAGGATGGTAAGGAAATACACAACCAAGCTTGCAAAAACCAACAAGGAAAACAAAGCTTGCATGAGACTCCCCAAAAACATGGAGAAAAAGGAAAAGACAACAAAAGAAAGTCACAAAGAAACACGAAGAACCAAAAACTCCTCAAGGAGGAGGTTGGTGGCCGAAGCCACCGTGTAAGAGTATAGTAGTGTGAGGTCGCGTAGATGTATCTAGGACTCAATGTGCTTCATCTTGCCATGAAGAACCGGATTGTAGGTGATCTTGATTACGCTCTCATTGTCACACAAAATAGGCACCTTGCTATACTCGAGTCCATAATCCCGCAAGGTTTGCCTCATCCATAAGATTTGAGCACAACTACTTGCCGCGGCAACATACTCGGCTTCCGCGGTAGAGACGGAGACACAGTTTTGCTTCTTTGAGGACCAACACACCAAGGATCTTCCAAGAAAGTGACAAGCTCCGGATCTAGACTTCCTATCCACCTTGTCGCCCGCCCAATCGGAGTCGGTGAAACCAACCAAAGAGAAGTCCGTGTCCCTTGGGTACCACAGTCCGAAGTGTGGGGTATGAACTAAATATCGAAAGATCCTCCTTACCGCCACAATGTGGCTTTCCTTCGGACTTGCTTGAAACCGTGCACACATACCAACGCTTAACATTATGTCCGGACGAGAAGCACAAAGGTAAAGAAGTGAACCTATCATCGAACGGTGGAGCTTGGGATCCACCGCCTTGCCGGTCTCATCAAGGGAGAGTTGACATTTGAGATGCATCGGGGTTCCAATGCCCTTGGCGTCCTTCATGTCGAAGCGCTTGAGCATGTCTTGGAGGTACTTTGCATGATTGATGAAGGTGCCTTGTCGCATTTGCTTGATCTCGAACCCGAGGAAGTACTTGAGTTCACCCATCATCGACATCTCAAACCTATTAGTCATCAACTTAGCAAACTCATCATTGAACTTTGTGTTAGTTGAGCCAAATATGATGTCGTCTACATAGAGTTGGCATATGAAGAGCTCCCCATTGACTTTCTTAGTAAAAAGAGTGGTATCGATTTTCCCCACTTCGAAACTATGGTCTACAAGCAACTCCTTTAGATGCTCATACCTAGCTCTAGGAGCTTGTTTGAGACCATATAGGGCCTTTTTGAGCTTGAAGACATGGTCCAGGAAATGGGGGTCCTCGAATCCCGGGTGTTGCTTCACATATACCTCCTCATGTAAAGGACCATTAAGAAAAGCACTCTTAACATCCATTTGTTGCAACTTGAAGCCATGATGAGAGGCAAAGGCCAAAAGGATACGGATGGACTCAAGCCTTGCAACAGGTGCAAAGGTTTCGCCAAAGTCCACGCCTTCAACTTGAGAATAGCCTTGTGCCACCAATCTTGCTTTGTTAAGGATGACGATGCCGTGTTCATCTTGTTTGTTCCTGAAAACCCATTTGGTGCCGATAACATTGCGGCAATGATCGGGTCGCTTCATGAGAGTCCACACATCATTCCTCTTGAAGTTGTTGAGTTCCTCTTGCATTACTATCAACCAATCGGGATCTTCAAGCGCATCATTAACCTTGAGTGGTTCCACCATAGAGATGAAGGCGTGGTGCTCACAAAAGTTTGCTAGTTGCCTCCGGGTGGTCACTTTGCTCTTTAAATCACCTATGACATTACGCAAGGAATGAGACTTGAGGCTCAAATGTCTTGTAGTAGGATCTTCACGGCGAGTATCGTCTATAGGAGTAGATTCTTGAGAGTCCTCTTGGCCTTCATCATGGTTTAGATCCTCGCCTTGACCTTCATTGTTGTTTAATGGGGCATCATCATCATCATCATGAGAGCCGGATGACTCGGGGGTATTAGGAATGGAATTGTCCATAAAGATTGTCCCCAAGCCATTCGGTAAAGAACTTGAAGCTTGACCTTGGTCACTTGATGTCGGTTGTTGAGGTAGATGAGCTTGTGGTAGTTGTTGATGTTGTTCTTGAGTTTGTTGAAGTAGGCTTGCACTTGATTCTTGTTGTTGTTGATGTTGAACTAGAGGTTGTTCTAGAGGTTGGCTTGCACTTGTATGATCAACGGAAGAAGCTTGGCCTTGTGGTGTAGTTGGCTCCAGTTGGGTGGAACTTGGTCCTTCCCCGGTACTCATAGAAGGTAGCTCTTGAGGTCGGCGAATGCCAACACCCATCCTTCCTATGGCATCCGGGGGAATTGCATCTCCTTTCTCACAAGAAGCACTTCGCTCCTCCAAAGATCTATCATCTTCATCGAATGTCACATCACAAGATTCTACAACTCGCCCATTTGACTTGTTGAAGACTCTATAGGGGTGAGAATCCGTAGCATAGCCAACGAAAATTCCTTCTTGAGCTCTTGAATCAAATTTGGATAGTCGTGTGTCCTTGACAAGCACATAGCATTTGCATCCGAAGACCTTGAAGTATGACACATTGGGCTTGTTGATGGTGATAATCTCATATGGTGTCTTCTCTAGACCCTTGCAAAAGTAGAGATGATTAGTAGCATGGCATGCGGTACAGATAGCTTCCGCCCAAAAGTTATAGTTGGACTTGTACTCCATCATCATTGTTCGAGCAGCTTCGATCAAGGTTCGATTCTTCCTTTCGCCGACCCCATTTTGTTGGGGAGTATATGGCGAGGAGTATTGATGTTGGATTCCTTCTTCGCTTAGGAAGTCATCCAAGGTGTATTTCTTGAACTCCGTTCCATTGTCGCTCCTTATTGCGGGGATCGTGGTGTTGTACTTGCGTTGAACTTGATTGGCAAACTCCATCATGGTCCGTTGAGTCTCACTCTTGTACTTGAAGAAGAACACCCAACAATAGCGTGAATAGTCATCAACAATGACGAGTCAATACTTCTTCCCTCCAAGACTTTCATGAGACGGTGGACTGAAGAGATCAACATGTAGGAGCTCCAAGCATCTTGTGGTAGAGATGATTGTCTTGGCCTTGTGAGGAGCTCCATGCATTTTTCCTTGTACGCAAGACCTAAAACACGATCTTTGCAAAAGGAAACATCTTCTTTTAGTCCGAGAATGTGGCCACCCTTGTGGAGACTTTGCAAAGTCCTCATGTTGACATGGGCTAGTCGGCGATGCCATAACCAACCCGTGTCACCTTTAGCGACTAGGCAAAGAGCGGAAGATGTTGTCTTTCCGGAAAAATCAACAACATACAACCCGTTCTCTACATATCCAACAAAGGCTACACAGAGTGTCTTGCTCCACAAGAGGACCACCATATGTTCATCGAAAAATGTACATAGACCCATACGAGCAATTTGATGAACGGAAAGTAGATTGTAACCAAGGGTCTCGACAAGGAGGACATTCACAAGTGAAATGTCGGGTTTTACCGCCACCTTGCCAAGACCCAATACCTTAGATCACGTGTTGTCGCCATATGAAACGGTATAGTGAGATGGCTCGAGGTCGACAACAATTTCCTTGCTTCCGGTCATATGACTTGTGGCTCCACTATCAACCACCCATTTAGCGGCACCGGAAGCATAGTCCTACAAGGAATCAAGTCTTGGATTTAGGTACCCATTTTTCAATGGGTCCTATTGTAGGAAAATGTTGCATAGAAAACAAAAATTTTCCTACCGCGAACACGCAATCCAAGCCAAGATGCAATCTAGAAGACGGTAGCAACGAGGGGTTTATCGAGTCTCACCCTTGAAGAGATTCCAAAGCCTACAAGATGAGGCTCTTGTTGCTGCGGTAGACGTTCACTTGCCGCTTGCAAAAGCGCGTAGAAGATCTTGATCACCGGCGCCACGAACGGGCAGCATCTCCGTACTCGGTCACACGTTCGGTTGTTGATGAAGACGATGTCCACCTCCCGTTCCAGCGGGCAGCGGAAGTAGTAGCTCCTCTTGAATCCGACAGCACGACGGCGTGGTGTCGGTGGCGGTGGAGAACTCCGGCGGAGCTTCGCTTAAGCTTGCGGGAGCTATGGAGGAGAGGGGGCGGCTAGGGTTTGGGAGGGGGTGGCCGGCCACTTGGGGGGTGCGGCCAGGTGGTGGTCTTGAGGTGGCCGGTCCCCTCCCCTTGTCCCTCATTATATAGGTGGAAGCCCCAAGGGTTGGACTACAAGTCTCCGAATAAGACCCGAACCCAAAACCTTCCATATGATAGGGAAACCTACCCAAGCTAGGACTCCCACTAGAGGTGGGAGTTCCACCTTCCATGGAGGGGTGGCCGGCCCCCCTTGGGGGAGTCCACTTGGGACTCCTCCCCCTCTAGGGTTGGCCGGCCATGGAGGTGGAGTCCCTCCGGGACTCCACCTTCCTTGGTGGTTTCTTCCGGACTTTTCTAGAACCTTCTAGAACCTTCCATAGAACCTTCCGAATCATTTTAAATCACATAAAATGACATCCTATATATGAATCTTATTCTCCGGACCATTCCGGAACTCCTCGTGATGTCCGGGATCTCATCCGGGACTTCGAACAAATATTCGAACTCCATTCCATATTCAAGTTCTACCATTTCAACATCCAACTTTAAGTGTGTCACCCTACGGTTCGTGAACTATGCGGACATGGTTGAGTACTTACTCCGACCAATAACCAATAGCGGGATCTGGAGATCCATAATGGCTCCCACATATTCAACGATGACTTTAGTGATCGAATGAACCATTCACATACGATACCAATTCCCTTTGTCACGCGATATTTTACTTGTCCGAGGTTTTGATCTTCGGTATCACTCTATACCTTGTTCAACCTCGTCTCCTGACAAGTACTCTTTACTCGTACGGTGGTATGTGGTCTCTTATGAACTTATTCATATGCTTGCAAGACATTAGACGACATTCCACCGAGAGGGCCCGGAGTATATCTATCCGTCATCGGGATGGACAAATCCCACTGTTGATCCATATGCCTCAACTCATACTTTCCGGATACTTAATCCCACCTTTATAACCACCCATTTACGCGAGTGGCGTTTGGTGTAATCAAAGTACCTTTCCGGTATAAGTGATTTACATGATCTCATGGTCATAAGGACTAGGTAACTATGTATCGAAAGCTTATAGCAAATAACTTAATGACGAGATCTTATGCTACGCTTAATTGGGTGTGTCCATTACATCATTCATACAATGATATAACCTTGTTATTAATAACATCCAATGTTCATGATTATGAAACTAATCATCCATTAATCAACAAGCTAGTTAAGAGGCATACTAGGGACTCTTTGTTTGTCTACATATCACACATGTACTAATGTTTCGGTTAATACAATTATAGCATGACATATAAACATTTATCATAAACATAAAGGTATAAATAATAACCACTTTATTATTGCCTCTAGGGCATATCTCCTTCAGTCTCCCACTTGCACTAGAGTCAATAATCTAGATTACATTGTAATATGCCTAACACCCATGGCATTCTGGTGTTGGTCATGTTTTGCCCTAGGGAGAGCTTTAGTCAACGGATCTGCTACATTCAGATCAGTGTGTACTTTGCAAATCTTTTCTTCTCCATCTTCGATATACTCGCGAATCGAGTGGTAACGCAGCTTGATATGCTTCAGCCTCTTGTGTGACCTTGGCTCTTGTGCATTGGCGATGGCACCCATGTTATCACAGTAAATGATTAATGGGTTCAATGCACTAGGAACCACACCGAGATCTACACTGAACCTCTTCATCCATACCGCTTCTGATGAAGCCTCTGAAGCCGCTATGTACTCTGATTCTGTTGAAGACTTCGCCACCGTGCAATCGCTTCGAGCTTGCCCAGCTTACCGCAGCACCATTCAATATAAACACGTACCCGGATCGTGACTTAGAGTCATCGGGATCGGTGTTCCAACTTGCATCGGTGTAACCACTTACAACGAGCTCTTGGTCACCTCCATAACAAAGAAACATATCCTTAGTTCTTTTCAAGTACTTCGGGATATTCTTGACCGCTGTCCGAGTGTTCCATTCCTGGATCACTTTGATATCCGCTAGTCAAACTAACGAGCATGTTCTATATCCGGTCTAGTACATAGCATGGCATACATGATAGATCCTATCGCCGAGGCATAGGGGATATTACTCATCCTTTCTCTTTCTTCGCCGTAGCCGGTCCTTGAGTCTTACTCAAGACCTTGCCTCGGTAACATAGGTAAAAACCCTTTCTTACTTTCGTCCATTCTAAACTTCTTTAGAATCTTGTCCGAATATGTACTCTGTGATAGCCCTATTAGGCGTCTTGATCTATCTCTATAAATCTTGATGCCTAATATATACGATGCTTCACCAAGGTCTTTCATTAAAAAACTATTATTTAAATAACCTTTTACCATTGCTTAATAGTTCTATATCATTCCCGATCAATAATATGTCATCTACATATAATATCGGGAATGCTACTGAGCTCCCACTCACTTTCTTGTAAATACAGGCCTCTCCATGACATCTGTATAAACCCGAAGTCTTTGATCACCTTATCAAAGCGTCGGTTCCAACTTCTTGATGCTTGCTTCAGTCCATAGATTGAACGCTGAAGTTTGCATACTTTGTCGGCATTTTTAGGATCGACAAAACCTTTGGGTTGTACCATATACAACTCTTCCTCAATGTCTCCATTAAGGAACGCCGTTTTGACATCCATCCGCCAAATCTCATAATCGAAAAATGCAGCTATTGCTAACAAAATCCTCACGGATTTTAGCTTCGCTATAGGTGAGAAAGTCTCATCGTAGTCAACTCCTTGAATTTGTCGGAAACCCTTTGCGACAAGTCGAGCTTTATAGACGAGTAATATTACCATCGGCATCTGTTTTTCTCTTGAAGATCCATTTATTCTCGACGGCCTTTCGGCTATCGGGTAAGTCTACCAAAGTTCATACTTTGTTATCATACATGGATCCCATTTCGGATTTCATGGCTTCTTGCCATTTGTTGGAATCTGGGCTCATCATCGCTTCTTCATACGTCGCGGGGTCCTCATCATTGTTATCTACAATCATGACATTTAGACAAGGATCATACCAATCAGAGTGGCACGTTCCCTTGTCGATCCGCGAGGTTCGGTAGTTTCCTCGTTCGAAGTTTCATGATCATTATCATTAGCTTCCTCTCGTTGCCGGTGTAGGCGGTACGAGTACAACTTCCGGTACTACGCTACTCTGATCAACGAGTATAGATTCATCAATCTCATCGAGTTCTACTTTTCTTCCAGTCACTTCTTTAGTGAGAAATTCTTTTTCAAGAAAGGTTCCGTTCTTAGCAACAAAGATTTTTCCTTCGGATCTGTGATAGAAGGTGTACCCTATAGTTTCCTTAGGTTATCCTATGAAGATGCATTTCTCCGCTTTGGGTTCTAGCTTGTCCGGTTGTAACTTCTTTACATAGGCTTCGCAACCCGAAACTTTCAGGAACGATAGCTTAGGTTTCTTATTAAACCATAATTCATACGGTGTCGTTTCTACGGATTTTGATGGTGCTCTATTTAAAGTGAATGCGGCTGTCTCTAATGCATAACTCCAAAATGATAATGGCAAATCGGTAAGAGACATCATAGAACGAACCATATCTAAGAGAGTTCGATTACGATGTTCGGACACACCGTTTCGCTCGTGGTGTTCCCGGTGGTGTCAATTGTGAAAGTATTCCGCATTTCTTTAAATGCATGCCAAACTCATAACTCGGATATTCACCTCCACGATCGGATCGTAGAAATTTAATCTTCTTGTTACGTTGATTTTCTACTTCACTTTGAAATTCCTTAAACTTCTCGAAAGTTTCGGATTTATGTTTCATGAAATAGATATACCCATATCTACTCAGATCATCTGTGAAGGTTAGAACATAACGATAACCACCGCGTGATACTACGCTCATTGGTCCGCACACATCGGTATGTATGATTTCCAATAAGTCAGTAGCTCGCTCCATCATTCCAGAAAATGGAGTCTTAGTCATTTTACCCATTAGACATGCTTCGCATCTATCAAGTGACTCAAAGTCAAGTGATTCAAGTAATCTATCAGTATGGAGTTTCTTCATGCGTTTCACTCCAATATGACCAAGACGAAAGTGCCACATATAAGTAGAATTATCATTCAATTTAATTCGCTTAGCATCAACGTTATGTATATGCGTATCACTACTATCGAGATCTAACAGAAATAAGCCATTCTTTTGTGGTGCTCGACCATAAAAGATATTATTCATAAAAATAGAACAACCATTATTCTCAGACTTGAATGAATAACCGTCTTGCATTAAACAAGATCCAGATATAATGTTCATGCTCATCGCGGGTACAAAATAACAATTATTTAGGCTTAAAACTAATCCCGAAGGTAGATGTAGAGGAAGTGTGCCGACTGCGATCACATTGACCTTGGATCCCTTTCCAACGCGCATCGTCACTTCATCTTTCAGTAGTCTTCGTTTATTCTTTAGTTCCTATTTCGAGTTACAAATATGAGCAACCGAACCAGTATCAAATACCCAGTGCTCGGAACGAGGACCGATGAGATAAACATCTATAACATGTATATCGGATATACCTTCTTTCTTCTTCTTGACAAGGCCGCTCTTCGGATCAGCCGGATACTTGGAGCAATTACGCTTCCGAGTGTCCCTTCTCCTTGCGGTAATAGCACTCAGCATCGGGCTTAGGGCCGTTCTTAGGTTTCATAGGAGGCGTGGCAGCTTTCTTGCCACCCTTCTTGAATTTTCCCTTAGACTTGCCCTGTTTCTTGAAGCTGGTGGTCTTGTTGACCATCAACACTTGGTGCTCTTTCTTGATCTCAATCTCGGCGAGCTTTTAGCATGCCAAAGAGTTCGGGTTGTTCATGTTCTGCATATTGTAGTTCATCACAAAGTTCTTGTAACTTGGTGGCGGTGATTGAAGGACACGATTAATCCCCGATCTGTTAGGAATCACTATTCCCAAGTCACTGAGTTTCTTCGCATGCCCGGTCATGGCGAGCATGTGCTCACTAACGGAGCTGCCTTCTTCCATCATACAACTGAAGAAATGTTTCAATGCTTCATAGCATTCCACGGCCGCATGAGTCTCAAAATAGCTTTCAGCTCTTTCATCAATTCATGAGGATCGTGGTGCTCAAAACGTTTTTGAAGATCGGATTCCAGACTGCACAGGATGGCACACTGAAATTGAGAGTACCGAGTTTTCCGAGTCTCGTAAACAGCTTTTACTTCATCGGTTTCGGTTTCGCAGGAGGGTCACCTAGCGGTGCATCAAGCACATATTGCAGATTTCCACCGGAGAGGAAGATCCTCACATGATGGAACCGATCGGTGAAGTTGCTACCGTTGCTCTTAAGTTTTTCTTTCTCTAGAAGCTGGTTAAAATTGATTGGGGACGCCATCTCTACAACATATATTTGCAAAAGTTTAGACTAAGTTTATGACAAATTGAGTTCAAATTTTAATTCAACATAATTAAAAACTAGGTGAACTCCCACTCAAAACAATATCCCTCGCATTGTCTTAGTGATCACACGAACCAAATCCACCGCACCTAAATCCGATCATCACGAGACAAGGTGTGATTTCAATGGCGAACACTCAAAGTGTTCATCATATCAACCATATGATTCATGCTCTACCTTTCGGTATCACGTGTTCCAAGACCATGTCTGTACATGCTAGGCTCGTCAAGGCCACCTTAGTATCCGCATGTGCAAAACTGTCTTGCACCCGTTGTATGTACTTGTTGATTCTATCACACCCGATCATCACGAGATGCTTCGAACCGACAAGTATTGGTAACGGTGCTACTAACGATGAACACTTTATTATCTTGAGATTTTAGTGAGGGATCATCTTATAATGCTACCGTCACAATCTAAGCAAAATAAGATGCATAAAAGGATTAACATCACATGCAGTTCATATGTGATATGATATGGCCCTTTTGTCTTTGCGCCTTTGATCTTCATCTCCAAAGCACGGACATGATCTCCATCATCTTCGGGCATGATCTCCATCATCATCGGCGTAGCGTCAAGGTCAATGGCGCCGTCTTCATGATTGTCCTCCATGTAGCAACAATTACAACTACTTTGAAATACTACTCAACATGAAATTTAAAGACAACCATAAGGCTCCTGCCGGTTGCCACAATACAATAATGATCATCTCATACATATTCATCATCACATTATGGCCATATCACATCACCAAACCCTGCAAAAACAAGTTAGACGTCTCTAAGTTGGTTTGCATATTTTACGTGGTTTAGGGTTTTCGAGAGAGATCTAATCTACCTACGAACATGAACCACAACGTTGATACTAATGTTTTCAATAGAAGAGTAAATTGAATCTTCACTATAGTAGGAGAGACGAGACACCCGCAAAGCCTCTTATGCAATACAAGTTGCATGTCGAACGAGGAACAAGTCTCATGAACGCGGTCATGTAAAGTTAGTCCGAGCTGCTTCATCCCACTATGCCACAAAGATGCAAAGTACTCAAACTAAATATAACAAGAGCATCAACGCCCACAAAACCATTGTGTTCTACTCGTGCAACCATCTATGCATAGACACGGCTCTGATACCACTGTAGGAAAACGTTGCATAGAAAACAAAAATTTTCCTACCGCGAACACGCAATCCAAGCCAAGATGCAATCTAGAAGACGGAAGCAACCAGGGGTTTATCGAGTCTCACCCTTGAAGAGATTCTAAAGCCTACAAGATGAGGTTCTTGTTGCTGCGGTAGACGTTCACTTGCAGCTTGCAAAAGCGCGTAGAAGATCTTGATCACCGGCGCCACGAACGGGCAGCACCTCCGTACTCGGTCACATGTTCGGTTGTTGATGAAGACGACGTCCACCTACCGTTCCAGTGGGCAGCGGAAGTAGTAGCTCCTCTTGAATCCGACAGCACGACGGCGTGGTGTCGGTGGCGGTGGAGAACTCCGGCGGAGCTTCGCTTAAGCTTGCGGGAGCTATGGAGGAGAGGGGGCGGCTAGGGTTTGGGAGGGGGTGGCCGACCACTTGGGAGGTGCGGCCAGGTGGTGGTCTTGAGGTGGCCGGCCCCCTCCCCTTGTCCCTCATTATATAGGTGGAAGCCCCAAGGGTTGGACTACAAGTCTCCGAATAAGACCCGAACCCAAAACCATCCATATGATAGGGAAACCTACCCAAGCTGGGACTCCCACTAGAGGTGGGAGTTCCACCTTCCATGGAGGGGGTGGCCGGCCCCCCTTGGGGGAGTCCACTTGGGACTCCTCCCCCTCTAGGGTTGGCCGGCCATGGAGGGACTCCACCTTCCTTGGTGGTTTCTTCCAGACTTTTCTAGAACCTTCTAGAACCTTCCGAATCATTTTAAATCACATAAAATGACATCCTATATATGAATCTTATTCTCCGGACCATTCCGGAACTCCTCGTGATGTCCGGGATCTCATCCGGGACTCCGAACAAATATTCAAACTCCATTCCATATTCAAGTTCTACCATTTCAACATCCAACTTTAAGTGTGTCACCCTACGGTTCGTGAACTATGCGGACATGGTTGAGTACTTACTCCGACCAATAACCAATAGTGGGATCTGGAGATCCATAATGGCTCCCACATATTCAACGATGAGTTTAGTGATCAAATGAACCATTCACATACGATACCAATTCCCTTTGTCACTCGATATTTTACTTGTCCGAGGTTTTGATCTTCGGTATCACTCTATACCTTGTTCAACCTCGTCTCCTGACAAGTACTCTTTACTCGTACCGTGGTATGTGGTCTCTTATGAACTTATTCATATGCTTGCAAGACATTAGACGGCATTCCACCGAGAGGGCCCAGAGTATATCTATCCGTCATCGGGATGGACAAATCCCACTATTGATCCATATGCCTCAACTCATACTTTCCGGATACTTAATCCCACCTTTATAACCACCCATTTACGCAGTGGCGTTTGGTGTAATCAAAGTACCTTTCCGGTATAAGTGATTTACATGATCTCATGGTCATAAGGACTAGGTAACTATGTATCGAAAGCTTATAGCAAATAACTTAATGACGAGATCTTATGCTACGCTTAATTGGGTGTGTCCATTACATCATTCATACAATGATATAACCTTGTTATTAATAACATCCAATGTTCATGATTATGAAACTAATCATCCATTAATCAACAAGCTAGTTAAGAGGCATACTAGGGACTCTTTGTTTGTCTACATATCACACATGTACTAATGTTTCGGTTAATACAATTATAGCATGACATATAAACATTTATCATAAACATAAAGATATAAATAATAACCACTTTATTATTGCCTCTAGGGCATATCTCCTTCACCTATCATGTTAGTAACAAGGGGTTTGGGAACCCAAATAGTCCAATCAACATTGTCCTCTTGAGGACCAATAAAGCGAGCATGAATATGTCCATGGTAATCAACAAAAAGAACATGAGAAGGGTTGTTAGAGCTGGCGAAACCCTTCGTGGCGGAGTTGGGTACTCCATCCCTTCTTGAGCTAGCATTGCCTCCCTTATGGTTGATCTCCATGTTCTCCTTGTTCTTCTTCTTCTTGGTTCTCCTACTCCTCTTCATCTTTGGCTTGGTAGCCACTCCTTCTTCATTGCACGAGCCTTCTTTGGCTCCATCTTTAGCTTCAATGACTCCTTCCAAGTACTTCGCTTGGATTTGGAGTCTATCAATTTTGGCCTTCAATCGATTGACCTCATCTTCATGCTCCAGGTGAGGGTGAGTGATATCAAACACTTGGACCTCCTTTGCCTTGTTCACCCGGAAATGTTCCATCAAAGATTCTTCTTGGAGAGTGTTCATCTTCATGAGTAGACACTTGTCACTCTCCATCTTGGCAATATCACCTTCATGGTTGCAACACGCGCGGTCCTTGCTCAAGGGAAAGTACTCCTTCAAAGCTTCCTCTTGCATGGAATTGACCTCCATGAGCTTGGATTCACTCCTCTTCAAAGAGGCTATTTCTTCCTCATGATCACAACAAGTGACCTTCTCTTTGCTCATGTGGAGGCACTCCACCAAGGACTCTTCTTGCATGCTACTCAAACTCAATAGCTTGGCCTTGGTGCTCTCAAGAGTGGCAATTTCTTCTTCGTGATTGCAACATGAGGTCTTCTCCTTGCACAAGCGGTAATACTCATCCAAGGCTTCTTCTTGAAGAGCATTGACCTCCAAGAGTAGAGCATTGTGCCTCTTCAAAGAAGCAACTTGATCAACAAGCTCGTCATGACAAGAGTTGGGACCTTCTGACATAGGCATCCCCAATGGACCTGCCAAAGATGGTACCTGGTGTTTATGGAAGGCCCACAAGTCGAAGTTCATGAAGCTCGGAAGCCCAATTAGTATTAAGGAAGGATAGAGTTGTATTAGGAAATATAGAGATGTGTAACTTCACGGGTTGAACTCTGTCAACACCCGGATTTTTAAGTCTAGATGCCTATTATGTCATTCATCACAATCCCAGGAATATTGTTGTTGCGAGGCATAATAGTTAAGTATCACAGTCATCATTCATTACAAACCATATTGTCTTACAACTTGAATCAAATGATCCATATTACACGAATAGTTGATCTATTAATCAACGAACAAACACAAGTTCATAGCGGAAGCGTAAAGATAAATGGACTCTCTAGACCACAGGCCAACGCTTGACGTCGGAAGACTCCTAGTTGTCGTAGGCGTCCTGCTGGTCATCTCCTTGGTAGTTCTGTTCATCCTCATACTCTGGCCATTTGAATAGCCAGGGACAAAGCCGTGAGTACTTTAAGTACTCGCAAACTAATACTAGTGTAAGTGCTAGCAATTCTGGTAAGGGGTGCTAAGCTATAGTTTATTTGCATAAAGCCAATTTTAGTTCACAAGTATTTGAGAAAAGACTTATTCAAGTGCTAACTAACTCAAGTGGGAACATTAGTATCATTCCCACAACTCAAGTTGTGATTCACAACAAGTCACCATTCACCAAACATTTCACCAACATTTTCAAGAATCTGACACCGGAAACTGTATGGCCTTTCCAACCGTCCGTAACCGTGGACACGGATATTCGAATAGGTTTACACTCTGCAGAGGTTGCACACTTGTGCCACAACATTTGATTTCATCCGTCGGGATTATCCCGAATCATCGTAACACAGTACGCGGATCATCAACCATAACCTTTCACTTACAAACCCTAGTATGAGCACCTCTCCCCATGAGCTTGGCCTCCCAGTGAAGACCAATCGTCAACCTGGGAACTGCACAGGGCTTGGTCGTACAATTCACCTCAATTCACATCATTTCTGAACAACGGAGGCAGCCTCGGCATAACCCCTATGATGTGTGTTCAGAGGGAACCCATACTAAGATGCATAAATTTCCAGTTAAGCCCTACCCATAATCAGGTATTGTGGGGGTACTCAAAAATTGGAAAGGTATCGCATCCAAACCAATATCAGTTTTATCAAAATTCACCATCTTCTCCAAGTCATATTCACCTTGAAAAATCATTCAATGGAATGACTCATCATTCCAAGGTTTCAAATTCATTTCAAGTCACATGTTCCCATCTAGAGTAGTCAGGTTTTAGTATTTAGCACTAGCACTAATCATGAGGGGTTCTATCTTGATTGGCTAGCTTTGAGACTAACTTTGGTACTCTAGTAACCTTCTTGACTTAGACCAAAGTTAACTATAAAAGTAACTCTTTAAA
The DNA here is from genome assembly GCF_022539505.1 of Lolium rigidum. NCBI lineage: Eukaryota > Viridiplantae > Streptophyta > Magnoliopsida > Poales > Poaceae > Lolium > Lolium rigidum. The sequence goes on from NC_061508.1 coordinate 277,634,961, forward strand.
TAAACAAGTAAAAAATTGTAAGGTAAAAACTTGGGATAGTCTTGTGGTAAGAAAGGTAAGACTAATGGTGCCTTGCCCCAAAGGGCTTTGCACTTTGAAAAAATATTAGCTTGCCTTGGTAGTGGTCAAAGTTCTCTTCTTCCTCCTCTTGGTAGCAACCTTCTTCTTCCGGGTACTCTCTGATGCTAGCGTCTAAATATGAATACGAGGTATAATCACTCAACAAGGTTCAATAGCTATACTAAGCATGTCATCACTTCACACAAACTATTCTAAGCACACACTTAATACAATTAGGTGCATTGTTTTTCTTTAATAAGGAAAAATAATTTCCTCTCATTACATATGTAAATGATAGTTTCCATTTAGTTCTTGAGGAATAATTTCCTCTCATTGAATCTTCTTAAGATTTAATTTCTCAAACAATCCTACATGAAATCATGTTGACCTAAGTCAACCATTGATCATCATCATTTGAGAAAATGATTTAAATGAGGTAGAACACCTCATACTATTTGACAATTCTAAATATGATTTAATATCACCGAGTATTTCATGTGAGAGTATTTGACCAGGGGTCCAAACTTCATATGAAAGTACTTGGGACAAGAGTTAAAGGAAGTGAAACACTTCATATGATTTGCATAATAGTTTTGGACAATATCACTTAAATAAACTAGCCATATAGTCCTTTATTTAAACTAGGGAATGATCATTCAAAGTGACCACACCATATTTTTGCAGAAACAATTAGTGTAAGTGAAATGTGAGCTATTAGAGTTGGAATCAACTCAATATCATTTTTGGTTGATTTTTAATAATTGTTTGGAGTCACAAAAGTCCCTGAATTGTTTATTTTGTCACTTTATTTCTACAACAGATGTCACAGTGAGACCAGTGGAAAGTGGTAGATCTTTTCAGTAGCTTTCCAGCAACATCAAATTTGCTAAATTTGGCCAAGCCAAACAGATTCTATTGAATTTCAAAGTCAGGACCAGTATTGAAATTTAAATGGATTTGGAAATTCAATTTTTGAATAACAGGGCCGGCGGGAAAAGCTTAACGGGCCAGCTTTCAAACTTAACGGCCTGCTCAGCCCAACAGCGCATCCAGTGCGAGTGGGCTGCCTGACGGGGTGGGGGCCACCCGTCAGTGGCTCATTAAACCCGAAACGGTATGGGACAGTGTGGCGCATTGGATTAAAACACGATCCAATGGCCGATGGTCGTCGTCTTCTCCGGCGAGAACCCGAGGGTCTGGCGGCGAGCCTAGGGGGTCGGAGGGCTAACCAGGGCTCCGGCGGTCGGCGGCAAGGTTCAGGGTGACGTTGTTGATGACGGTGAAGCAACCTGTAGTAGTGGCGGAGCTTGGGGCGGCCTGTATCGACGGTGATGTTCTCCTGGCTTCCGCGGCTCCGAGCTTGCGATTGCGGTGACTCCGGCGGCGATTGGTTTGGCTAATGGTGCGAGGAGAAGCGGTGAAGGGTGGGGAGCGAGGTGGTGTGCTTGGTTCGGTCCAGGGAGTCCTCTATTTATAGAATCGCGAGGGTGCTGCGGGGCAGTGGCGAGGTCGACCATGGCGCGGCTCCTCCGGTGAGCTAGCGAGCTAGGCGAGGGCGCGGTAGTGTTCACGATGTCATAGCGGTCCTCTGGGCGGCGACAGCTTGGTCGGGCGGTGCCTAACTTGGTCGCATTGTTTCCAGGTTGTCCGTGGCTGCGGCGGGGTTTCGCTCTCATCTCCGGTGGCGGCGGGCCAGGGTTGGTGTCGCGCGCGTGTCCAACGGGTTCGTGGTGGCGCGGTGAGGTGCGTGGTGAAGAAATGGGGGCCAGAGAGGGAGGGATGCGGTGAGGCGACGTGTGTCCGCGACGCGCGCGTCGGCCGGCATGCACGGCATGGCCATGCCACTCCTGTCGCACGTGGGCGTCGTGGGCGCGTGCTGGCCATGGCGTTGTGGTCCACCTCTCGACGAACGGCGCCTACCGGCATGCTCAGGGGACCAAGGGGAGTCGGTTGGGCAAGGTGGTTGAGGCTGGTGTTGAGAGAAAAGAGGAGAGGGGAGTGACCATGTCCATGGCCGGCATGGTTGGAGCTTGGCACGTGTGGCTCCCCTCTAGGCTTGCTATCTGGTGTAATAGAGGTAGAAGGGATCAGGGGACAAGGTAAAGTTCAAGTGGTGGCTTAGGGTTGGCCAAGACTATGCACAATAGTGTTTTTGATTTGTTCCCTAATTGCCCAATTCAAATTCTTGCAAACTTTGGTTGAGTTCAAAGGGTTGCAAAAATTGAAAGTGGAAGGTTTGGTTGAATTGCAAATGACCAGAGACAACCATGTGTGGTGGTGGAATTTTAAAAATCAAAGAATTGGAAATTTGCACAAAGTGAGATTGTTCCACATAATAAAAAGTCTCAACTTTGCATGAGCATAGTTTTTGATCCAAGATCAATTTGGCATGGTGGTCTTTACCAAAGTTGTTCATCTTGATGTGCTCTTGGATGAGGTGTAAAGAATTGAGAAAGTTTAGTTTGAAAAACTTGAAATGCAAGGGCTCAAAGTAGGGACCAGAATATAAATGGCAGATTTGACCATTATCATATGTGATCCCAATTTGAGTTTGAATTTGATTTGATTTGTGTTTCTTTGATTCCAAAAGTTGTAATAAGTGTTTAGTAACATAATACAACTAATGGTGAATACCAAAATGGTCTAGGATAAAGATTTGGAAAAATGGCATAAACCATATGTGAGGGTTTTAGGGTTTTCTTATTTGATTTCTTTCTCTTTTATTTTATTTGGTTTGTGATCTTCACTTGATCACATTAGGGTTTTAGGGTTTATGTAACACCCCAAATTTCAAAACAAAGAGAAAATAAATTTCCTTTTTCCAAAAATGAGAGCCAACAAAAACTTTTCTTATATAAGGTATTATGCTTAGTGCTCCTACCTATTACTTGTGTTTTTGCCTTGATGAGTGTTATTATGCTTATGTGATAAACTCTAAAACCCTAAAGGATCAAGTGAAGATCACAAACCAAATGAAATTAAAAGAGGAAGAAATCAAATAAGAAAAACCTTAAACCCTAACCTTCCCAAAAATCAAAGTGATCTATTTTGAGAAACCTAAAATAAAGGAAAAGCCATATGTGGGCCGATAGCCTTAATATGTAAATATTGAACCCTACCTTTTCGTATTTTGCTAAATGGTGGTGAACCATTGCAAAACTTATTAAACCCTAAACCCCATCCCTCTTATCATCAATCTGTGAGAATCAAAATAAAAAGGAAAAATCTTATTTAAGAAAGAGGCATAGGTGCCTATGGCTATTTTGGGTAAAACATTACCCTAGGCCTTTCTACTTTCTTTAGAGGTTTGGAAAACCTTATCTAGTACTTCTCCAACCCAATCTAAAATAAAACAAAAGATTTCAAAAAGAAAGTAATAATGCCATAGAGGCATATGAGAGCAAAATATCAAAGTTGTGAAATGGAGGACCTTGACCCTAAGACTTCTAGTGAATGGTTGGATCACTCCTATATATCTTTTCAACCCTCAACAACACCAATTGGGTCAAGCCTAGTCAAATTAAAAATCAAATGCCACATATGCATAGAGGCATATGTGACACCTAGCCATTCTCACCAATTTTTGTCCTATGCATTTCTAACTTTACCAAATGGTGTGAAACCATCTCTGGACCTAATCTAACCCTAAAGTGACCCTCAACCTTGCTCAAGTAAAGCAAGGGGAAACACCTTACAAGAATAAGAAAATTGACATGTCACCTCTCATGCTTTATGGCCAATTTTACAAATCTCTGAGCTAGACCTTTTGGAATGGTTTCAATGGTTTGAAAATGTTTCTAAACTAATAAGAATGACATTAGAGTCAAGACAAAGTCAACCCAAATGGAGAGAAATCAAATAGTGAGATAATTCCATTTTCACTCACATACACATAGGGCCAATTTATCAAACCTTGACCTAGGCACCAACCTTGTCTCAAAATGGTTGGAACTTTTTACCTAACTCAATCTAACACCAAATAAACCTCACTCTGGTCAAATTGAAGCAAGGAGGAATAAAAGAATAAAAGCTAGAATTTCACAAAACCCTCACATAGGGCTTATGCCAATTTTTATAAATTTTGACCCTAGACCATTTTGGCCTTCACCATTAGTTGTAATATGTTACTAAACCTTTATCACAACTATTGGAATCCCAGAAACACAATTCAAATGTTTTTCAAACTCAATTGGGGATCACATGTGATCATGGTCAAATCTGCCATTTATTTTCTGGTCACTACTTTGAGCCTCTCTATTTCAAGTTTTTCAAACTAAACTTTCCCAACTCTTTGCATGTCATCCAAGAACACATCCCGGTGAACAACTTTGGTAAAGACCACCATGCCAAAATCATCTTTGATCAATAGCTAGGTTCATCTAAAGTTGGGACTTTTGATTATGGGGAACAATCTCACTTTGTCACTTTTTGCTTTTCTTTGAAATTTTAAAAATTCCACCACCACACATGTTGGCTCTGGTCTTTTGCAACTCATTCAAATACCCCATTCTCAAATTTTCGAATCAATTGAATCAAACCCAATTTGGTGAGTTACATCAAAATTCAATTATGGAACAATACCCCACTATTTGAAATAGTGTCCTAGCTAACCCTACCCTGCCCCAAATCTCTCCACCTTGTTCCCTTGTCCCCTCTCTGCCTCACCACCCACAGAAACCCTAAGGGAGCAAGCCTAGCTTGCATGTACATGGCCATGCCAAGGGCATGCCGGCCATGCCGTGCTCCCTCTCTTCTCCTTCATCCCCAGCTCGGCCCCCCATGTCCACGAGCACCACCTCACCACCCTAGCCACGCCTAGCACCGCCACGGCCACGGACGCTGTCGACAACGACCGCACAACGCGCGCCCAAAACGTCCAGGACGCCGCTCGCGTCGCAAGTGTGCACGCGCGGACCGACCCTGGCCACGTGCGACGCCGACGAACGCCGCCTCCCCTGGACCCCCATGCTGCACGTTGAGCTTCGCCGCTGCGACCAGAACCCGCCAGACACGCGCCATTGCTCGCGCAAGCACCGCAGCCATCGACATCATCGCCGGAATCCCGCGCTCGTGCCGCCAGAGCTCGACGTCGCGCGCGCCAACCAGACCGTCCCCCACCTCGCCGTCTAGCTCCCTAGCACCGTCTGGACGTCGCCTAGCTAGTGCCTACCTCGCCGACCCGATTCCCTCGCCGGAGCCGCCGCGATGTTGTCACCCTCGCCGCACCCCTCACGGCCAACTCGCCCCTATAAAAGGACAGCTCCTCCTCCTCCATTTCTCACACCGCTCAACTCCACTCCTCTCCCTGATCCTTCTCGACCTCTTCTCCTCGTTGATTAGCCACCGGAGCCGCCCAATCGCACGCCGGAGCCCGCGGCGGACCTGAGATCGCCGCCGTCGATTCAGGCCACCATTCGAGCCGCAGTCTGCGCCATCTGCTTCCTCGTCCTCGACAACGCCGCCCTGCATCAGCGCCACCGCTCGCCGATGTCCCAGCTCGCCGCCGACCCTCGACCTCCGCCGTGCCAGCGCCTCCCTCTCATCATCGACGATGACGACGCCCAGCCGCACGATCTCCTTCTAATCCAACGGCCCGCACCATCCCGTACCGATTCGGTAAGCCTCACTCGCTGACGCGTGGGTCCCCCTGTCAGCTGGCCCGCTGCGCGCTGGACGCACTGCTGGGCCGGCCCAACTCTGCCCCTTGGCATTTTCAAATCCTTTGGCCCGTTTATTTCCCCGCCGGCCCATTTCTCAAATCTGGTTAGATGAATTTAGTACAAATTTAAATACTGAACCTGTTTTAGAAATTCAATAGATTCAAATTGGCTTAACCAAATTCAATGAATTTTATACCGTTGGAAAGCTAGAGAAATTATCTATCAATTTCCACGGGTCCCATCTCAAAATTGTTTGTAGAATTAATCTGACAAAATAAACAAGACAGGGACTTTTCTGCCTTAGAATAATTCTTAAAAATCAACCAAAATAGATATTGAGTCAACTCCAACTCCAATAGCTCACATTTGACTTACACCAATTGTTTATGCAATAAAATGGTGTGGTCACTTTGCATGATCATGCCCTACTTTAAGTAGTGGATAATATGGCTAGTTTAACTAGTGGACATTGTCCAAAAATATTAAGTAATTCATATGAAGTCTTATACTTCATTTAAATCTTGTCTCAAATGAATTCATGTGATGTTTGGACCCCTGGCCAAACTCACTTATATGAATTACTTAGAGATTTAAATCATTTGTAGTGTTATTAAATGGTATGAGGTACTCTACCTCATTTAAATCTATTTCCCAAATAATGATGATGAATGGTTGACTTGAGTCAACATGATTTCATATATGATTGTTTGAGAAATTAAATCTTAAGAAGATTTCAATGAGAGAAAAGTATTTCTCAAAAACCATATGGAAACTATCTTTGACATATGTAAGGAGAGGAGATTATTTTCCTCACGCAACCCAACCAATACACCCTAATTGTAGTATTTGTGGGAATAGAATAAATGGTGTGAGTACAAGTAATGTTAGAATCACCCATGAATAGTTAATAATGTTAAATCACCTCAATGATAGTTGTTAACCTAGTTACAACTATGTGTTAAATCATATGAGAGGTTTCCCTCTCATTTAAATCTTGGTCTCAAGTATTTCAACATGAGGTGGTGACTATGGTCTATATAATCTCATGTTGAGTACTGGGTGACCTTAAAACACTACCATGTTAGTATTAAATTGTATGAGGTATGAAACCTCATTTAAATCATTTTCCTAAATGATGAGTATGAAGAGGTTGACTTTGGTCAACCTAGGTCATATTTTGTCATAAGAGAAACTAAATCTTAATAGGATAATGAGAGGAAATTATTTTTTCTTAAATAAGAGGAACACATCCACCCACTTAATATTAGTGTGTGATGCTAGTTTAAGTTGTGTAAAACTTGTGTGTACTTAGTGTAGCATGTACGTTTGGTATGATGATTGTGTACCCCGTATTCGTATTTTAGACGCTAGTACCGGAGACCATCAGGAAGAGGAGGACTTCTACAAGGAGAAAGGAGAAAATAACTTGGACCCTCACTTCAACCAAGGCAAGCTAGACTATTGCAAGCTGATATTTACGCAAGCTAAAATACTATGCAAGCTAACACTGATAGAAACTATCCTATCGCAATCTATACTCTTGCAAGCTAATATTCTTGCAAAGTGCAAAGCCCCTTGGGGCAAGGCACCATGTTGCTTACCTTTTTTTATATGAACCCATCCCAAGTTTTTACGTTACAAATTTTTACTTGTTTTCTAAATGAGTTACTTTTATAGTTAACTTTGGTCAAAGTACAAGTTGGTTACTAGAGTAGTAAAGTTAGTCTCCCCCAAGCATAGCAAGATAATACTCTTGCAAAGTGCAAAGCTCACTATGAGCAAGGCATTACCTTATTTACTTTATGCTTATGATCCCATTTTCCAGTTTTACCTTACAAGCTTTATTTACTTTTGTTTTATCAAAGTACTTTTTGGTTCATGATTCACTTGGTTAGTATTGGATTAGTACAAGAGTATCAAAGTTAGCCTAGAAGCAAAGCAAAGTACTTAGCACCCCATCATACTTAGATGCTAGTGCTACATTAAAGATGACTAGTCTAGATGGGAACAAGTGTGTGTGAAATGACTTGGAAAACCTTGGAATGATGAGTCATTCTATTGAAAGATTTTGAAGGTGGATATGACTGGTGAATGACTTGGTGAATTTTTACAAAAAAAAACACTGATGGTTGGGTTCGGATGCGATACCATTCCAATTTTACAAGTACCCCCACAATACCTGAATCTGGGTAGGGCTTAACTGGAAGTTTGTGTGTCTTAGTATGGGTTCCCTCTAAACAAGCGTCATCGGGGTTATGCCGAAAGCTGCCTCTACCACAATAGAAACGATATGATGCGAAATGAGGTGAATGTCCGGCCCAAGCCCTGTGCAGTTCCCAGGCTGACTGTCTGTCTTCACTGGGAGGCCAAGCTCATGGGGAGAGGTGCCTATACTAGGGTATGTAAATGAAAGGTTATGATTGGTAGTTCGCGTACTGCGTACGATAAATCAGGGCCAGTTACCCCTTACGAGCTATTGCAATTGTTGTGGCACAAGTGTACAACCTCTGCAGAGTTAAACCTATTCGAATAGCCGCGTCCTCGGTTATGGACAGTTGGAAAGGCCATACTGCTCCGTCATCAGAACTTTTCGAAAACTATGAATGGTGAAGGGTGACTTATGATTTTTGAACTTGAAAGGAGACCTTGACTTGGAATCACAACAGAGTTGTGGGAATGACACTAATGTTCCCACTTGAGTTAGTTAGCACACGAAGAGTTGCTTACAAAAATGTTGGTGAAATAAAATTAGCTTTACGCAAAATAGGCTAGAGCTTAGCACCCCCTTACTAAAATTGTTAGCCCTTACATTAGTATTAGTTTGCGAGTACTTTAAAGTACTCACGGCTGTGTCCCTGGCTATTCAAATGGCTAGATTATGAAGCAGAACAGCAGTATGAAGAAGACGACCAGCAGGACGCCCATGACAACTAGGGAATCTTCTGACGTCAGACGTTGGCCTGTGGACTAGAGAGTCCCTTCTATTTTACGCTTCCGCTATGAAACTATGAACTTTGTGTATGTTGATCAATAGATCAACTATTTGTGTAATATGGATCATGTGATCTCTATTTGTAAGACGACTATGGTATGTAATGAATGATGACTTATGATATTCAACTGTTATGTCTCGCAACAACAATATTCACTGGGATTGCGATGTATGGCATAACGGGCATCCGGACTTAAAAATCCGGGTGTTGACAAGTTGGTATCAGAGCCATTGTTTGACCTTAGGAGACCCTAGTTAGAATGGACGTCTGAAAAACTTAGTTTCAAAAACCAATGAAGTGAATATTTGTGAAAACTTGTTCTTACCCTTATCCTTGAAATCCCTTTTTCAAAAAGAGGAGAAATCTATACTCTACTTTCTTTGCAAACTTACATAAAATTTTGCGCACTTGACTACTTCTCTAATTTACTCCTCCTCTCTGTTCACAGATGACGTACCAATGGGAGTCCTATCAGCTTGGTTCCGGAGGCGACCAAAGGTTCAAAAAGGAGTTGAAGCAACTCGTGGACTATTTAGGACACCCGTATCCCGAGTTCTTCGGAATACCACTCAAAGCTCAGTCAGGAGAACCACCCCAGTGGGATGTTTCTACTGATCTACGAAGGAAGCCTGATGCCCCGGTATGGGAAACCATCTGGTTTTCTGTAACGGGAAACACTTGGAAGGAAGGACTAGTCAAAGCTATGCAAGAAGCAATTTCCCGTCTGTGTGGACAAAATGAGGACAAGATCAAGAACACTCGTTTCATCTACTACCCAAGACATGACTCCATGGGAAGACCGATGACCATGCCCCCACCACAACCAAAGATGAACCCCGATGAAGCACCTCAGGACTTCAGGCAGTACAAAACCCGCAGGGATTTGGACAACGCCCTCGCCTCTCGCCAATCACTTCACCCGTGAAGAAGAAGAATCCACCCGGAAGAGTAGTATCACTCCAGCACTTAAGTAGGTGTGAGTTGTATCAGGATCCCCTTGTATCGTAGAATGAATGAATGGTTCTTCAAACCAACGGTTTGTTAGATTTGTAATGTGTGATGTTTGGTATGAATGAAAAAGTGTTGCTGGTTTTTACCCCCTCAACACTACTCAAGTTTTCAAGTTTTGAACTTTTGAACTTTAACTCAAACAAACCATAGAAACTTCCCTCTTATCTTATGATCTACCCCATTGTTCAGATGGCCCCTCCTACCCGCAACAACTCCCGTACCCAGGCCAACCAAATGCACATTGAGCACGCCAAGAGGACTAACACCATCAACATCCTTGCAATGGAGCGCAGGGCACTTCGCCATCAACACGCCAAGAAGGACTACCTCATTGCTCGCCTCCGCGTGAAGATAGCATCACTGGAGCAGCTCATCCCAATACCCCACCATGCCCCCAGAGGCAAGTCCAATGTGACTTGCTATGAATGTGGTGTTACTGGTCATTACTCTAACAAGTGCCCGATGAAAGCCGCCAACAATGCCCCAAGGACTGGAAGCAATGCTGTACCCATTGCACAAACAAACAAGTCAACGGTAACCTGCTATGAATGTCGAACTGTGGGTCATTACTCCAATGAATGCCCCAAGAAGCTTGCCAAGATTGCCGCCAACACCGCTGCACCTGCACAGCAGCAGCGCCGTATCGCAACTAGAAGAAAGTTTGCTCCAAACTACCCGAACAACCGCAACGGTCGCTACTACAACATGACGACCACCGAAGCGCAAGAAGCACCTCAGAATATGCCAAGTATGTTCCCTGCTACATCATATCGCCCAATCTCTCTTAGGAACCTAACTTTTCTTAAAATCTCGGGACGAGATTTGTTTAAGGGGGAAGGGTTTGTAACACCCCAAATTTCAAAACAAAGAGAAAATAAATTTCCTTTTTCCAAAAATGAGAGCCAACAAAAACTTTTCTTATATAAGGTATTATGCTTAGTGCTCCTACCTATTACTTGTGTTTTTGCCTTGATGAGTGTTATTATGCTTATGTGATAAACTCTAAAACCCTAAAGGATCAAGTGAAGATCACAAACCAAATGAAATTAAAAGAGGAAGAAATCAAATAAGAAAAACCTTAAACCCTAACCTTCCCAAAAATCAAAGTGATCTATTTTGAGAAACCTAAAATAAAGGAAAAGCCATATGTGGGCCGATAGCCTTAATATGTAAATCTTGAACCCTACCTTTTCGTATTTTGCTAAATGGTGGTGAACCATTGCAAAACTTATTAAACCCTAAACCCCATCCCTCTTATCATCAATCTGTGAGAATCAAAATAAAAAGGAAAAATCTTATTTAAGAAAGAGGCATAGGTGCCTATGGCTATTTTGGGTAAAACCTTACCCTAGGCCTTTCTACTTTCTTTAGAGGTTTGGAAAACCTTATCTAGTACTTCTCCAACCCAATCCAAAATAAAACAAAAGATTTCAAAAAGAAAGTAATAATGCCATAGAGGCATATGAGAGCAAAATATCAAAGTTGTGAAATGGAGGACCTTGACCCTAAGACTTCTAGTGAATGGTTGGATCACTCCTATATATCTTTTCAACCATCAACAACACCAATTGGGTCAAGCCTAGTCAAATTAAAAATCAGATGCCACATATGCATAGAGGCATATGTGACACCTAGCCATTCTCACCAATTTTTGTCCTATGCATTTCTAACTTTACCAAATGGTGTGAAACCATCTCTGGACCTAATCTAACCCTAAAGTGACCCTCAACCTTGCTCAAGTAAAGCAAGGGGAAACACCTTACAAGAATAAGAAAATTGACATGTCACCTCTCATGCTTTATGGCCAATTTTACAAATCTCTGAGCTAGACCTTTTGGAATGGTTTCAATGGTTTGAAAATGTTTCTAAACTAATAAGAATGACATTAGAGTCAAGACAAAGTCAACCCAAATGGAGAGAAATCAAATAGTGAGATAATTCCATTTTCACTCACATGCACATAGGGCCAATTTATCAAACCTTGACCTAGGCACCAACCTTGTCTCAAAATGGTTGGAACTTTTACCTAACTCAATCTAACACCAAATAAACCTCACTCTGGTCAAATTGAAGCAAGGAGGAATAAAAGAATAAAAGCTAGAATTTCACAAAACCCTCACATAGGGCTTATGCCAATTTTTATAAATTTTGACCCTAGACCATTTTGGCCTTCACCATTAGTTGTAATATGTTACTAAACCTTTATCACAACTATTGGAATCCCAGAAACACAATTCAAATGTTTTTCAAACTCAATTGGGGATCACATGTGATCATGGTCAAATCTGCCATTTATTTTCTCGGTCACTACTTTGAGCCTCTCTATTTCAAGTTTTTCAAACTAAACTTTCCCAACTCTTTGCATGTCATCCAAGAACACATCCAGGTGAACAACTTTGGTAAAGACCACCATGCCAAAATCATCTTTGATCAATAGCTAGGTTCATCTAAAGTTGGGACTTTTGATTATGGGGAACAATCTCACTTTGTCACTTTTTGCTTTTCTTTGAAATTTTAAAAATTCCACCACCACACATGTTGGCTCTGGTCTTTTGCAACTCATTCAAATACCCCATTCTCAAATTTTCGAATCAATTGAATCAAACCCAATTTGGTGAGTTACATCAAAATTCAATTATGGAACAATACCCCACTATTTGAAATAGTGTCCTAGCTAACCCTACCCTGCCCCAAATCTCTCCACCTTGTTCCCTTGCCCCCTCTCTCCCTCACCACCCACAGAAACCCTAAGGGAGCAAGCCTAGCTTGCATGTACATGGCCATGCCAAGGGCATGCCGGCCATGCCGTGCTCCCTCTCTTCTCCTTCATCCCCAGCTCGGCCCCCATGTCCACGAGCACCACCTCACCACCCTAGCCACGCCTAGCACCACCACGGCCACGGACGCCGTCGACAACGTCCGCATGACGCGCGCCCAAAACGTCCAGGACGCCGCTCGCGTCGCAAGTGTGCACGCGCGGACCGACCCTGGCCGCGTGCGACGCCGACGAACGCCGCCTCCCCTGGACCCCCATGCTGCACGTTGAGCTTCGCCGCCGCGACCAGAACCCGCCAGGCATGCGCCATTGCTCGCGCAAGCACCGCAGCCGTCGACATCATCGCCGGAATCCCGCGCCCGTGCCGCCAGAGCTCGACGTCGCGCGCGCCAACCAGACCGTCCCCCACCTCGCCGTCTAGCTCCCTAGCACCGTCTGGACATCGCCTAGCTAGTGCCTACCTCGCCGACCCGATTCCCTCGCCGGAGCCGCCGCGATGTTGTCACCCTCGCCGCACCCCTCACGGCCAACTCGGCCCTATAAAAGGATAGCTCCTCCTCCTCCATTTCTCACACCGCTCAACTCCACTCCTCTCCCTGATCCTCCTCGACCTCTTCTCCTCGTTGATTAGCCACCGGAGCCGCCCAATCGCACGCCGGAGCCCGCGGCGGACCTGAGATCGCCGCCGTCGATTTAGGCCACCATTCGAGCCGCAGTCTGCGCCATCTGCTTCCTCGTCCTCGACAACTCCGCCCTGCATCAGCGCCACCGCTCACCGACGTCCCAGCTCGCCGCCGACCCTCGACCTCCGCCATGCCAGCGCCTCCCTCTCATCATCGACGATGACGACGCCCAGCCGCACGATCTCCTTCTAATCCAACGGCCCGCACCATCCCGTACCGATTCGGTAAGCCTCACTCGCTGACGCGTGGGTCCCCCTGTCAGCTGGCCCGCTGCGCGCTGGACGCACCTGCTGGGCCGGCCCAACTCTGCCCCTTGGCATTTTCAAATCCTTTGGCCCGTTTATTTCCCCGCCGGCCCATTTCTCAAATCTGGTTAGATGAATTTAGTACAAATTTAAATACTGAACCTGTTTTAGAAATTCAATAGATTCAAATTGGCTTAACCAAATTCAATGAATTTTATACCGTTGGAAAGCTAGAGAAATTATCTATCAATTTCCACGGGTCCCATCTCAAAATTGTTTGTAGAATTAATCTGACAAAATAAACAAGACAGGGACTTTTCTGCCTTAGAATAATTCTTAAAAATCAACCAAAATAGATATTGAGTCAATTCCAACTCCAATAGCTCACATTTGACTTACACCAATTGTTTATGCAATAAAATGGTGTGGTCACTTTGCATGATCATGCCCTACTTTAAGTAGTGGATAATATGGCTAGTTTAACTAGTGGACATTGTCCAAAAATATTAAGTAATTCATATGAAGTCTTATACTTCATTTAAATCTTGTCTCAAATGAATTCATGTGATGTTTGGACCCCTGGCCAAACTCACTTATATGAATTACTTAGAGATTTAAATCATTTGTAGTGTTATTAAATGGTATGAGGTACTCTACCTCATTTAAATCTATTTCCCAAATAATGATGATGAATGGTTGACTTGAGTCAACATGATTTCATATATGATTGTTTGAGAAATTAAATCTTAAGAAGATTTCAATGAGAGAAAAGTATTTCTCAAAAACCATATGGAAACTATCTTTGACATATGTAAGGAGAGGAGATTATTTTCCTCACGCAACCCAACCAATACACCCTAATTGTAGTATTTGTGGGAATAGAATAAATGGTGTGAGTACAAGTAATGTTAGAATCACCCATGAATAGTTAATAATGTTAAATCACCTCAATGATAGTTGTTAACCTAGTTACAACTATGTGTTAAATCATATGAGAGGTTTCCCTCTCATTTAAATCTTGGTCTCAAGTATTTCAACATGAGGTGGTGACTATGGTCTATATAATCTCATGTTGAGTACTGGGTGACCTTAAAACACTACCATGTTAGTATTAAATTGTATGAGGTATGAAACCTCATTTAAATCATTTTCCTAAATGATGAGTATGAAGAGGTTGACTTTGGTCAACCTAGGTCATATGTTGTCATAAGAGAAACTAAATCTTAATAGGATAATGAGAGGAAATTATTTTTTCTTAAATAAGAGGAACACATCCACCCACTTAATATTAGTGTGTGATGCTAGTTTAAGTTGTGTAAAACTTGTGTGTACTTAGTGTAGCATGTACGTTTGGTATGATGATTGTGTACCCCGTATTCGTATTTTAGATGCTAGTACCGGAGACCATCAGGAAGAGGAGGACTTCTACAAGGAGAAAGGAGAAAATAACTTGGACCCTCACTTCAACCAAGGCAAGCTAGACTATTGCAAGCTGATATTTCTGCAAGCTAAAATACTATGCAAACTAACACTGATAGAAACTATCCTATCGCAAGCTATACTCTTGCAAGCTACTACCAATGCAAGCTAATATTCTTGCAAAGTGCAAAGCCCCTTGGGGCAAGGCACCATGTTGCTTACCTTTTTTTATATGAACCCATCCCAAGTTTTTACGTTACAAATTTTTACTTGTTTTCTAAATGAGTTACTTTTATAGTTAACTTTGGTCAAAGTACAAGTTGGTTACTAGAGTAGTAAAGTTAGTCTCCCCCAAGCATAGCAAGATAATACTCCTGCAAAGTGCAAAGCTCACTATGAGCAAGGCATTACCTTATTTACTTTATGCTTATGATCCCATTTTCCAGTTTTACCTTACAAGCTTTATTTACTTTTGTTTTATCAAAGTACTTTTTGATTCATGATTGACTTGGTTAGTATTGGATTAGTACAAGAGTATCAAAGTTAGCCTAGAAGCAAAGCAAAGTACTTAGCACCCCATCATACTTAGATGCTAGTGCTAAATTAAAGATGACTAGTCTAGATGGGAACAAGTGTGTGTGAAATGACTTGGAAAACCTTGGAATGATGAGTCATTCTGTTGAAAGATTTTGAAGGTGAATATGACTGGTGACTGACTTGGTGAATTTTACAAAAAAAAACACTGATGGTTGGGTTCGGATGCGATACCATTCCAATTTTACAAGTACCCCCACAATACCTGAATCTGGGTAGGGCTTAACTGGAAGTTTGTGTGTCTTAGTATGGGTTCCCTCTAAACAAGCGTCATCGGGGTTATGCCGAAAGCTGCCTCTACCACAATAGAAACGATATGATGCGAAATGAGGTGAATGTCCGGCCCAAGCCTCGTGCGGTTCCCGAGGCTGATGTCTGTCTTCATCGGGAGGCCAAGCTCATGGGGAGAGGTGCCTATACTAGGGTATGTAAATGAAAGGTTATGATTGGTAGTTCACGTACTTGCGTACGATAAATCAGGGCCAGTTACCCACGACGAGCTATTGCAATTGTTGTGGCACAAGTGTACAACCTCTGCAGGAGTTAAACCTATTCGAATAGCCGCGTCCTCGGTTATGGACGAGTTGGAAAGGCCATACTTGTTCCGTCATCGAACTTTTCGAAAACTATGAATGGTGAAGGGTGACTTATGATTTTTGAACTTGAAAGGAGACCTTGACTTGGAATCACAACGAGTTGTGGGAATGACACTAATGTTCCCACTTGAGTTAGTTAGCACACGAAGAGTTGCTTACAAAAATGTTGGTGAAATAAAATTAGCTTTACGCAAAATAGGCTAGAGCTTAGCACCCCCTTACTAAAATTGTTAGCCCTTACATTAGTATTAGTTTGCGAGTACTTTAAAGTACTCACGGCTGTGTCCCTGGCTATTCAAATGGCCAGATTATGAAGTAGAACAGCAGTATGAAGAAGACGACCAGCAGGACGCCCATGACAACTAGGGAATCTTCTGACGTCAGACGTTGGCCTGTGGACTAGAGAGTCCCTTCTATTTTATGCTTCCACTATGAAACTATGAACTTTGTGTATGTTGATCAATAGATCAACTATTTGTGTAATATGGATCATGTGATCTCTATTTGTAAGACGACTATGGTATGTAATGAATGATGACTTATGATATTCAACTGTTATGTCTCGCAACAACAATATTCCTGGGATTGCGATGTATGGCATAACAGGCATCTGGACTTAAAAATCCGGGTGTTGACAGTTTAGCACAATAACACAATAACAATCATCATGGCATATCACTCAAATGCACAAGTACTATGCATGTCACTATATGTAAAGAAAAGTTTTTGTTGGCTATGAATTTTGGATCTCTGGAATTTCTTCTTCTTCTTCTTTTTGAAATTTGGGATGTTACAAACTCAGAGAGTATCCCGGAATATGTAATCTTGTGTAACACGAAACCCTCGGCTCTGCCTCCTATATAAGGGGGAGTCGAGGGACAAAGAGAGGATCGAATCCATTGTCAACAGAACCCTAGTTTCTTATTCATCGAGTACTTTTCGGCTGAAACCTTCGAGATCTACTTGCCCTCTACTTCCAACTAAACCCTAGTCTACACTACGTAGGAATTGATAAGTTAATCCCTTGTGAATTGGCACCGTCTGTGGGAATTAGAGGCGACAAGGAGCTGATCTCGATGGCACGTTCAAGATCGTCGACTTCTTCGACAGCAAGCAACGCAATGGACAGAGGTAAACAGATCGAAACTGGTCTAGTCGATTTTGTTCCTCACCAGCCCTCCTGTTTGGATGCATATGCGTATCTGGAGGAGCCTATGGAGATGATGTTCGGCAAGTTCCAAGTTCGCGTCGAAAAAGAAGGATCGCATCGTCTCGAAATTCCGATCTCGTCGGGATTATCGGAGATTGATTCCGATTTTTCATCGACAGATCCATTATCGTCGGAGAGTCTACACCGATCTATATGATGGTGTCTCCAATCCCGACAAAGTTCAAAATCCAAAATATCATCAAATCTATGCAATTGGAGAACCAAGTCGCCCACAGGAGGAGACATCAAAAAACTTCGACGATGCGGGAAATCCGTATGTCGATCCCGCAGATCTCACGCGAGATTTGGGAAAAAAATATATCGGACCTGGAACACGGGAGATGGTGCAATTTCCGCAGGCAGTGTGGGATCGAGTTGCAAGAGCTATCAATGGCACAGAGCCAATGACCGTAACAGCGACACCTGAAGAGTTACAAGCATATCAATATAGACTTGCACGCACCAGGCGAGAGCTCGAGAAACAAAAAATCGAGCTGGATAGGAGGCAAGAAGCGGCTTCTGCGTCAAGCAGGCGAAGGGTGGATTTGAGTCGACAATCTGGCACTTCGGGAGATAGTCACAGAGCAGATCAAAATAGAGCAAGATATCGGCTGCAAAATATACCTGAGGCAGATAGGGAGAATTTGGTTCAAAACCTCGACATGTCCTTTATGTCGATCGACACAAGGGGGAATATTATTCCCAAAACACCAGAAGCTGGATACATGGCGATGCAAGCCTTCATCCTCGCATCCAGGCCACCTCCCGAAGGATCAGCAAGGCAAAATAGTCCACGACCTACTGCCGCAGTACCAGGTCCCGAGAGAACTAGTGGGGCAAGAGATGCAGCAACTCAAGCACGGGTAGACAGAGCGCGGCAAAATAGAAGGGAACATCGGCATTCCCCAGAAACAGACGAAGAGGATATGTGTGGGTTACCGTGCTTTACAAGGCGGGTCCGGAAAACTCGAGTTCCTTAAGGGTTTAAGTTACCCGATAATTTCAAAAAATTCGATGGTCTGCAAGATCCTGAGGACTGGTTAGTTGATTACCTCGAGATAGTAAAGCTGATAGGCGGAACCACAGCAATAGCCATGCAAAGTGTCCAAGTGCACTTGAGCGGAGCCGCACGATCGTGGATAAAGAAGTTACCTCCGGGGTCTATCGACAGTTGGGACAATTTCGAGGATATCTTTGTGAAGAATTTCCGATCCACATGCAAAAAACCTGCATCATTAGAGGAGCTAAGGGCTTGTAGGAAGAAGTATGATGAATCAATGAGAAAGTACATCCAGAGGTGGAACATTATCAAAAACTCGGCAGAAAACATATCTGACGAGAGAGCAATAGATGCGTTCGTAGATGGAATTCGAAGGGGAGATCTTGTCGAGGATTTGGGAAGAACCAACCCAAAGACAATATCAGCGTTGATGGAAATAGCGAATAGGTGGGCAGATGGAGAAGATGCCGTTCACAACAAGCGACACAGGTCGCCTGAAGAGGAGCGAAGTCGAAATTTCCAAAATAGACGATGATTTCCTCGACAGTTCTCAAATAATGATGCTCCTGGCCAAATATCGGCTGGATTTCGAGGAAACAATCGAGATGATTATCAGAGGAGTGGCGAGCAGCGAGGAGATAATAGAGATGACTCCCATAACAACAGACAAAATAATGGACCAAGGTTCAAGAGACCATACGTATCTCCCGAGGATATGATGAACGGACTGTGTCAGATGCATTTTTATCTCGACAATAATGGAAAAAGGCAGTCAGGTCATTTGCAGAAGGATTTTCGAAATTTTCAAGCAATGCTGAGGTTTGCAGGGCAAGCTAACACGCAAGCAATGAATAGAAACCACCAAGGGCCAAGGAGCGAGATCCACCTTCCGCCTCCTCCCGCAATTACGGATGCAAATCGACACCAGTTACAAGTAGCGGAAGCTCCAAACCCACCTCCTTATATCGACACCAACAATGCAGTCTTGATGATTCAGAAAGCTAGGCCGTCTAACAGAGCTCAGAAGGTAATTTCACGACAAGTATTCATGACAAAGAAGATGCCCGATACGTCTCCAACGTATCGATAATTTCTTATGTTCCATGCTTGTTTTGTGAGAATACCTACATGTTTTATATACACATTATGTCATATTTATGCATTTTCCGGCACTAACCTATTAACGAGATGCCGAAGAGCCAGTTGCTGTTTTCCGCTTTTTTTGGTTTCAGAAATCCTAGTAAGGAAATATTCTCGGAATTGGACGAAATCAACGCCCAGGATCTTATTTTTCCACGAAGCTTCCAGAAGTCCGAAAGGGAAACGAAGTGGGGCGACGAGGCGCCCACACAACAGGGCGGCGCGGCCAGGGCTTGGGCCGCGCGGCCCTAGCGTGTGGGGCCCTCGTGGCGCCCCTGACCTACCCTTCCGCCTACATAAGCCTTCGTCGAGAATAACTCCAGTACCGAGAGCCACGATACGGAAAACCTTCCAGAGACGCCGCCGCCGCCAATCCCATCTCGGGGGATTCAGGAGATCGCCTCCGGCACCCTGCCGGAGAGGGGAATCATCTCCCGGAGGACTCTTCACCGCCATGATCGCCTCCGGAGTGATGTGTGAGTAGTTCACCCCTGGACTATGGGTCCATAGCAGTAGCTAGATGGTCGTCTTCTCCTAATTGTGCTACCATTGTTCGATCTTGTGAGCTGCCTAACATGATCAAGATCATCTATTTGTAATGCTACATGTTGCGTTTATTGGGATCCGATGAATATTAAATGCTATGTTATGTTAATTATCAATCTATCATCTATGTGTTGTTTATGATCTTGCATGCTCTCCGTTATTAGTAGAGGCTCTGGCCAAGTCGTTACTTGTAACTCCAAGAGGGAGTATTTATGCTCGATAGTGGGTTCATGCCTCCATTAAATCTGGGACAGTGACAGAAAGTTCTAAGGTTGTGGATGTGTTGTTGCCACTAGGGATAAAACATCAATGCTTTGTCTAAGGATATTTGTGTTGATTACATTACGCACCATACTTAATGCAATTGTCTGTTGTTTGCAACTTAATACTGGAAGGGGTTCGGATGATAACCTGAAGGTGGACTTTTTAGGCATAGATGCATGCTGGATAGGGGTCTATATACTTTGTCGTAATGCCCAATTGAATTTCACGCTACTCATCATAACATGTATGTGCATTGTCATGCCATCTTTATTTGTCAATTGCCCAACTGTAATTTGTTCACCCAACATGCTATTTCTTATGGGAGAGACACCACTAGTGAACTGTGGACCCCGGTCCATTCTTTACATCGAATACAATCTACTGCAATACTCATTCTACTATTTTCTGCAAACATCATCATCCACACTATACATCTAATCCTTTGTTACAGCAAGCCGGTGAGACTGACAACCTCACTGTTAAGTTGGGGCAAAGTATTTTGGTTGTGTTGTGCAGGTTCCACGTTGGCGCCGGAATCCCTGGTGTTGCGCCGCACTACACTCCGCCGCCATCAACCTTCAACGTGCTTCTTGGCTCCTACTGGTTCGATAACCTTGGTTTCTTACTGAGGGAAAAACTTGCCGCTGTACGTATCACACCTTCCTCTTGGGGTTCCCAACGGGCGTGTGCTTGACGCGTCATCAAGACTGTTTTTCTGGCGCCGTTGCCAGGGAGATCAAGACACACTGCAAGGGGAGTCTCCACTTCCAATCTCTTTACTTTGTTTTTGTCTTGCTTTATTTTATTTACTACTTTGTTTCCTGCATTATATCAAAATACAAAAAAATTAGTTACTTGTTTTACTTTATTTACTATCTTGTTTGCGTTCTCCGTATTAAAAACACAAAAAAAATTAGTTACTTGCATTTACTTTACTTATTTCATCATGTTTGCTCCTAAGTTTATTCTTAAAGATGTACCGGTAGGCCGAGGGTCTATCCTTGGGAAAGATAATATAGAAGATTTTTTCACTCATATTAGTACAGTTGAAGATTTTGAAGATAGACACTTGGTAGAACTTGCTCCTACTTATGAAATTGCTGTTGCTTCTTTAGTACACGCGTTAGAAGCTAGATTTGTTAATCTCAATCCCGTGATTCAACATATGTTTCTTACACTCAGTGATATGGAAGAAGGAGAAAAGAAAGATTTTGTTTTAGAAACCCTTCTTAAAGAATTTGGTGGTGTAGCAAGAGAAGCTAGAAAAGTCTTTGCTAAATATAATAAGCTTGGCTCTTATACCAACTTTGCTAGTACCCTTGAAAAGATGGAAAAAGATAGACAAAAGTACACTAATCAAGTTAATTATGAGGGGATATTAAAACATCAATACCTTGCAAGCTCTTAGGAATGTGCGAGGCACTAGAAAATAACTATGCTTGGCTTGTCCCTGAAAATTTGTTTGATGAGAATAGCAAGCCTAAGACTAATGAAAAGGGAGCCTCTGAAACTTACATAGATAAGATACAATGCATAGTTGAGAAAACTCCAAACCCCGCTGTTGATGCTTCATCTCTTGATGTTACTTGATTCACACTTTCTGCTCCTAGCTGAAAGGCGTTAAAAAAAAGCGCTTATGGGAGACAACCCATGATTTTACTTCTGCACTTTTATTTTATATTTGAGTCTTGGAAGTTGTTACTACTGTAGCAACATCTTCTTATCTTAATTTTGTTGCATTGTTGTGCCAAGTAAAGTCTTTGATAGTAAGGTTCATACTAGATTTGGATTACTGCGCAGAAACAGGTTTCTTGCTGTCACGAATTTGAGCAGTAGTCTCTGTAGGTAACTCAGAAAAATCTGCCAATTTACGTGAGTAATCCACAGATATGTGCGCAACTTTCATTCAATTTGAGAATTTTCATTTGAGCAAGTCTGGTGCACCTAAAAAATTCGTCTTTACGGACTGTTCTGTTTTGACAGATTCTTCCTTTTATTTCGCATTGCCTGTTTTGCTATGCTTGATGGATTTCTTTATTCCATTAACTTTCAGTAGCTTTGTGCAATGTCCAGAAGTGTTAATAATGATTATGTCACCTCTGAACATGTGAATTTTGATTATGCACTAACCCTCTAATGAGTTGTTTTGAGTTTGGTGTGGAGGAAGTTTTCAAGGATCAAGAGAGGAGGATGATACAATATGATCAAGGAGAGTGAAAGCTCTAAGCTTGGGGATGCCCCGGTGGTTCATCCCTGCATATTTCAATAAGACTCAAGCATCTAAGCTTGGGGATGCCCTAGGCATCCCCTTCTTCATTGACAACATTATCAGGTTCCTTTAGTGAAACTATATTTTTATTCCATCACATCTTATGTGCTTTACTTGGAGCGTCTGTTTGCTTTTGTTTTTGTTTTGTTTGAATAAAGTTGGATCCTAGCATTCATTGTGTGGGAGAGAGACACGCTCCGCTGTTGCATATGGACAAATATGTCCTTAGCTTTACTCATAATGTTCATGGCGAAGGTTGAAACTGCTTCGTAAATTGTTATATGGTTGGAAACGGGAAATGCTACATGTGGTAATTGGTAGAATGTCTTGAATAATTTGATACTTGGCAATTGTTGTGCTCATAAGGATCATGTTTAAGCTCTTGCATCATATACTTTGCACCTATTAGTGAAGAAATACATAGAGCTTGCTAAAATTTGGTTTGCATGATTGGTCTCTCTAAGGTCTAGATATTTTCTAGTAAGGGTTTGAACAACAAGGAAGACAGTGTAGAGTCTTACAATTCTTGCAATATGTTTTTATGTGAGTTTTGTTGTACCGGTTCATACTTGTGTTTGCTTAAAATAACCTTGCTAGCCTAAGCCTTGTATTGAGAGGGAATACTTCTCGCGCATCCAAATCCTTGAGCAAAAAACTATGCCATTTGTGTCCACCATACCTACCTACTACATGGTATTTCTCCGCCATTCCAAAGTAAATTGCTTGAGTGCTACCTTTAATTTTCTATCCTTTGTCTTTGCAATATATAGGTCATGGGAAAAATAGCCTAAAAACTATTGTGGTATTGAGTATGTACTTATGTATCTTATTTCTTATTAAGTTGCTTGTTGTGCGATAACCATGTTCCTGGGGAAGCCATCAACTACCCTTTGTTGAATATCATGTGAGTTGCTATGCATGTTCGTCTTGTCTGAAGTAAGGGTGATTTATCATGAGTTGAATGGTTTGAGCGTGCATATTGTTAGAGAAGAACATTGGGCCGCTAACTAAAGCCATGATCCATGGTGGAAGTTTCAGTTTTGGACAACAATCCTCAAATCTCTTATGAGAATATTATTTGTTGTTGAATGCTTATGCATTAAAGAGGAGTCCATTATCTGTTGTCTATGTTGTCACGGTATGGATGTCTAAGTTGAGAATAATCAAAAGCGAGAAATCCAATGCGAGCTTTCTCCTTAGACCTTTGTACAGGCGGCATAGGGGTACCCCTTTGTGATACTTAGTTAAAACATATGTATTGCGATGATAATCCATGTAAATCCAAGCTAATTAGGACAAGGTGCGGGCACTATTGGTAATCTATGCATGAGGCTTGCAACTTGTAGGATATATTATACATAACACATATGCTTTATTACTACCGTTGACAAAATTGTTTCTTGTTTTCAAAATAAAAGCTCTAGCACAAATATAGCAATCCATGCTTCCCTCGTCGAAGGGCCTTTCTTCTACTTTTATGTTGAGTCAGTTCACCTACTTCTTTCTGTCTTAGAAGCAAACACTTGTATTAACTGTGCATTGATTCTTACATACGTGCTTATTGCACTTATTATATTACTTTATGTTGACAATATCCATGCGATATACATGTTGAAGTTGAAAGCAACCGCTGAAACTTAATCTTCCTTTGTGTTGCTTCAATGCCTTTACTTCGAATTTATTGCTTTATGAGTTAACTCTTATGCAAGACTTATTGATGCTTGTCTTGAAAGTACTATTCATGAAAAGTCTTTGCTATATGATTCAGTTGTTTACTCATTGTCTTTACCATTGCTTCGAATCGTTGCATTCATTACATATGCTTACAATAGTATTGATCAAGATTATGATAGCATGTCACTTCAGAAATTATCTTTGTTATCATTTACCTACTCGGGACGAGTAGGAACTAAGCTTGGGGATGCTGATACGTCTTCAACGTATCGATAATTTCTTATGTTCCATGCTTGTTTTGTGACAATACCTACATGTTTTATATACACTTTATGTCATATTTATGCATTTTCTGGCACTAACCTATTAACGAGATGCCGAAGAGCCAGTTGCTGTTTTCTGCTGTTTTTGGTTTCACAAATCCTAGTAAGGAAATATTCTCGGAATTGGACGAAATCAACGCCCAGGATCTTATTTTTCCATGAAGCTTCCAGAAGTCCGAAAGGGAAACGAAGTGGGGCGACGAGGCGCCCACACAACAGGGCGGCACGGCCAGGGCTTGGGCCGCGCGGCCCTAGCGTGTGGGGCCCTCGTGGCGCCCCCTGACCTACCCTTCCGCCTACATAAGCCTTCGTCGAGAATAACTCCAGTACCGAGAGCCACGATACGGAAAACCTTCCAGAGATGCCGCCGCCGCCAATCCCATCTCGGGGGATTCAGGAGATCGCCTCCGGCACCCTGCCGGAGAGGGGAATCATCTCCCGGAGGACTCTTCACCGCCATGATCGCCTCCGGAATGATGTGTGAGTAGTTCACCCCTGGACTATGGGTCCATAGCAGTAGCTAGATGGTCATCTTCTCCTAATTGTGCTATCATTGTTCGATCTTGTGAGCTGCCTAACATGATCAAGATCATCTATTTGTAATGCTACATGTTGTGTTTGTTGGGATCCGATGAATATTGAATGCTATGTTATGTTGATTATCAATCTATCATCTATGTGTTGTTTATGATCTTGCATGCTCTCCGTTATTAGTAGAGGCTCCGGCCAAGTCGTTACTTGTAACTCCAAGAGGGAGTATTTATGCTCGATAGTGGGTTCATGCCTCCATTAAATCTGGGACAATGACGAGAAAGTTCTAAGGTTGTGGATGTGCTGTTGCCACTAGGGATAAAACATTAATGCTTTGTCTAAGGATATTTGTGTTGATTACATTACGCACCATACTTAATGCAATTGTCTGTTGTTTGCAACTTAATACTGGAAGGGGTTCAGATGATAACCTGAAGGTGGACTTTTTAGGCATAGATGCATGCTGGATAGCGGTCTATGTACTTTGTCGTAATGCCCAATTGAATTTCACGCTACTCATCATAACATGTATGTGCATTGTCATGCCATATTTATTTGTCAATTTCCCAACTGTAATTTGTTCACCCAACATGCTATTTCTTATGGGAGAGACACCACTAGTGAACTGTGGACCCCGGTCCATTCTTTACATCGAATACAATCTACTGCAATACTCGTTCTACTATTTTCTGCAAATATCATCATCCATACTATACATCTAATCCTTTGTTACAGCAAGCCGGTGAGATTGACAACCTCACTGTTAAGTTGGGGCAAAGTATTTTGGTTGTATTGTGCAGGTTCCACGTTGGCGCCGGAATCCCTGGTGTTGCGCCGCACTACACTCCGCCGCCATCAACCTTCAACGTGCTTCTTGGCTCCTACTAGTTCGATAACCTTGGTTTCTTACTGAGGGAAAAACTTCCTGCAGTACGCATCACACCTTCCTATTGGGGTTCCCAACGGGTGTGTGCTTGACGCGTCATCAATGCCTCCACCAACAATCGATTACCTAAATTGGTCGGGACAAGATATTGGCTTCACGATAGCAGACCATCCACAGCAAGTTCCTCGGCCAGGGCAATCAGCATTGATTTTACCAGCAGTAATCGCAGGGTTCGATGTTTCACGAGTATTCATAGATGGAGGCAGCAGCTTAAACCTTATGTACGCAGATACATTGAGGAAAATGAACATATCCCTGGCAAATTTAAAACCAACTGATATGCGTTTCCATGGGATCACACCAGACAAGCCGAGTTATCCGCTTGGGAAGATCAATCTAGATGTTCAGTTTGGGACCCGAGAGAATTACAGGATAGAAAGATTGGAATTCGAAGTTGTGGATTTCCCGTCACAGTATCACGCTTTGTTGGGACGACCAGCATATGCCAGGCTTATGGCGGTTCCACACTACACGTACTTGTTATGGAGGCTACCGGGACCCAAGGGACCAACTACAGTCAAAGGCAGTTTCGCGTTAGCTGATAAATGCGACAAGGATTTTCATCGACTGTCAGAAACTTTCGGGATGGAAGCAGAGTATATGGCGTCAAGGTTAACAACAGACTATGATGTGTTGCCAGACGTAGGAAGGCCACTCAGGGAACCAACCTTTAACACTACTAAGGATTCCAAGGAAGTACAGATTCACCCGACAGATCCAAAGAAAACGACGTCCATCGCAGCAAACATGGACCTCGCATAGGAAAGCGCTCGTCGAGTTCCTCCGTGAGCACTGGAAAATCTTCGCATGGTTTCCAGCTGACATGCCAGGAGTACCCAGGGAACTTGCCGAGCACCACCTAAACTTGGATCCAATAGCGAGACCAATTAAACAACCTTTGCGGCGTTTTTCGGAACCAAACCGCAAAGCTATGCTATCAGAGATTGATCGACTCGGAGAGGCTAGTTTTATCAAAGAGTTACATAGAGAGGCCACGTGGGTAGCTAACCCAGTTTTGGTCCCGAAGAAAAACACAAAAGTCCTTCGCATGTGCGTCGACTTCACGTGTCTCAATAAACATTGTCCAAAGGATCACTTCTCCCTCCAAAGGATCAATCAAATTATCGACTCCACGATATGCTGCGAACGTCTTTCCTTCCTGGATGCATACTCTGGTTATAACTAGATCAGATTAAAAGAAGATGACGAGGTCAAAACAGCTTTCATAACACCTTATGGTGTGTTCTGCTACAGAACAATGCCTTTTGGTCTGAAAAACGCGGGAGCAACATACCATCGGATGATGCAGAAGTGTCTTGCGACACAGATTGGCAAAAACGTACAAGTGTATATCGATGATGTCGTCATAACAACAAAGAAGGGATCAACATTGAACGAAGATCTAAAGGAAACTTTCGACAACCTTGACAAGTTCTGCCTCAAACTGAATCCAACAAAGTGCTCCTTTGGCGTTCCTGCGGGAGAACTTCTCGGGTTCCTAGTTTCAGCAAGAGGAATCAAAGCCAATCCGGAGAAAATTCAAGCTATCGTAACAATGAGGAAGCCAACAAAGTTGAAGGAAATACAACAGCTGACTGGGCGAGTCGCAGCTTTAAGCAGATTTGTCGCCAGGCTGGGAGAAAAAGCGTTGCCATTTTACGCTTTGATCAAACAAGGAGAGAAGTTTCAGTGGAACGAAGAAGCAGACAAAGCTTTTGAAGATCTTAAGCGAACAATCTCGACACCACCAATCCTGGTAGCGCCTAAGGAGAAAGAGCCTCTCTTGTTATATATCGCAGCCACACCTCAGGTGGTCAGCACAGCACTAGTGGTCAAAAGAGAGGAAGAAGGAAAACTTCATGGAGTCCAGAGGCCGGTATATTTCATCAGTGAAGTTTTGTCCCCTTTGAAATAGCGATATCCGCAGTACCAAAAGCTAGCATATGGAGTGTTTACAACTGCAAGAAAACTGCGACACTATTTTTCGGCGCATTCGATTATAGTGGTCAATGAAGCACCTTTATCCAATATATTAAACAATCCAGAAGCTACGGGTCGTGTCTCCCTTTGGGGAATAGAGCTTTCCCCTCGGGACATCACATACGAAAAAAGAAAAGCAATAAAGTCGCAGATCTTACCAGACTTCATCGCAAAGTGGATGGAGCTGCAAAGCACGGGACCTCCGGATTTATCGAGAACCTGGACTATGAATTTTGACGGGTCCAAGAGATTAGAAGGAGCTGGAGCAGGCGTAATATTAATATCACCTCAAGGCGACAAGTTGAATTATGTCTTACGGATGACATTCCCAAATGCGTCTAACAATGAAGCAGAATACGAAGCACTTATCCATGGGATGAAGATGGCAAAGGCTTGTGGCGCAACTCAATTAAAAATATTTGGCGACTCACAATTGGTGGCTCAACAGGTGATGAATCAATGTGATGCAGTAAATGATAGTATGACAGCATACAAAGAAGTGTATAACGAGCTCGAGAAGTTATTCGATGGGTGCGAAGTAAATCAAATCAGCAGGCTGAGCAATGATGAAGCCGATGTCCTCGCAAACATTGGGTCACAATGTCTCGCAATTCCACCTGGCGTGTCTTGGGAGGAAATAGCTGAAAGATCAACCAAGGCGAAGAAACAGCAGAAGAAGGAGAAGGAAGAGAAATCCTTGGGGGCTAAAGAAGTACCGTCTGAAGAAGAGGAGGAACCTAAGGTAATAAGGATGATACAAATTCCATGGATGCAGGCGTACATAGCATATATCTCGAGACAGGAACTACCCGACGATCCAGTTGAAGCAAGGCGAGTTACTAGGCGTTCTAAATCCTTTATTGTGGTCAAAGGAGAGCTATACAAATGAAGTATTTCGGGAGTACTGCAAAGATGTGTCACACCTGAGGAAGGAAGGCTAATTCTGAAGGATGTACACGAAGGAGTATGTGGACATCATGCGAGTGATACGTCCATTTTGCATCACTATTTTATATCATAATTTACTGTTATTCATTTATATATTTCATATTTAGAGATGATACTTATGTTATTTCACCTATTTCGCATGTTTCATGATTATTGGAGAATTACTCACCGGAGTCAGGATTTTGCTGGAAAAAGCACCGTCAGGATGCAATATTTCTGAAGATCAACAATTGATGGAAAATACACCGAAAGTCTTATTTCTCCAGAAGAAGGAGCCAGCCAAAAGGAGGGGCCGAGGAGGGCCGCCATGGGCCCCCCCATAGGCCGGCGTGGGCTCCACCCTGGCCGCGCCGCCTTGTGGGGAGGGGGCCCACAGCCCCCCTCAGCCGTCTCTCCTTCGCGTACTTCATCTACCCGAAAACCTATGGTGCTGGGAGGCATCGCGAATAGACACAGCCGCCTCTGCGGGGCGGAAAACACCAGAGAGAAATAGCTCTCCGGCAGGCTGAAATCCACCGGGGAAATTCCCTCCCGGAGGGGGAAATCGTCGCCATCGTCACCGTCATCGAGCTGGACTTCATTGAGATCATCATCACCATCATCTCCACCACCGTCACCATCATCTCCACCGCTGCACCTTGTCTCCACTGTAACTCTCCCGGTGTTGATTACTCCTTGTTATTGATTCTATTGAGTGAAACCATTGAACCAAGGTTTATGTTCAGATTGTTATTCATCATCATATCACCTCTGATCGTGTTCCATATGATGTCTCGTGAGTAGTTCGTTTAGTTCTTGAGGACATGGGTGAAGTCTAAATGTTAGTAGTGAACTATGTTGAGTAATATTTAATGGTTTGATATTTAAGTTGTGGTGTTATTATTCTAGTGGTGTCATGTGAACGTCGACTACATGATACTTCACCTTTATGGGCCTAGGGGAATACATCTTGTATTCGTTTGCTAATTGTGGGGTTGCCGGAGTGACAGCAACCTGAACCCCCGTTGGTATATCGATGCAGGAGGGATAGCAGGATCTCAGAGTTTAGGGCTGTGGTTAGATTTATCTTAATTACTTTCTTGTATTTGCGGATGCTTGCAAGGGGTTTAATCACAAATATGTATTAGTCCTAGGAAGGGAGGTGCATTAGCATAGGTTCACCCACACAACACTTATCAAAACAATGAAGATAATCAACTATATGAAGCGAAAGCACTAGACTAAATTCACGTGTGTCCTCAAGAACGTTTGGTCATCATAAGTAAACAAACCGGCTTGTCCTTTGTGCTAAAAAGGATTGGGCCACTCGCTGCAATTATTACTCTCGCATTTTACTTACTTGTATTTTATTTATCTGCTATATCAAAACCCCCCGAATACTTGTCTGTGAGCAATTACAGTGAATCCTTCATCGAAACTGCTTGTCAACACCTTCTGCTCC
The DNA here is from genome assembly GCF_022539505.1 of Lolium rigidum. Taxonomy (NCBI): domain Eukaryota; kingdom Viridiplantae; phylum Streptophyta; class Magnoliopsida; order Poales; family Poaceae; genus Lolium; species Lolium rigidum. Next base: position 277,665,270 of record NC_061508.1, read on the forward strand.
TCGTTAGGTTCGACACTCTTATTTATCGAAAGTACTACGATACACCCCCTATACTTGTGGGTCATCAGCGAGCAGTCGAGCTATAGCAGCCAAAAGTTTTCAGAGCAGGATTTTATTGGTTGACAGCAATCGAAGATGCAAAGGACATAGTTCGTACTTGCGACGCGTGCCAAAGGTTTGCCGCAAAACCTCCCTCTCCGGCAGCAGAGCTAGCGCCAATACCGTTGTCATGGCCTTTTGCTCAATGGGGTCTTGATATGGTGGGCAAATTGCACAAGGCTTGGCCAGGAAGATACGAGTATATGCTCGTAGCTGTCGATAAGTTCACAAAGTGGATAGAAGCGAAGCCGATAAATTCTCCAGATGGAGCATCGCAGTCAAGTTTGTCAAGAGTATCGTCTTTCGATTTGGAGTGCCACATAGCATCGCTACAGATAATGGAAGCAATTTCACATCCAAGGAATTCAAGGCATATTGTGCAGAGGTAGGCATCAAACTACACTTTGCTTCAGTTGCGCATCCGCAAACCAACGGTCAAGTCGAGAAAGCAAACGGCGTCATCTGCAACGGTATTAAGAAACGTTTGCTAACACCATTGGAAAAAGCTCTACACACATGGCCAGAAGAGTTGCCTAGTGTCTTATGGAGTATTCGAACAACACCAAATACAGCAACACAAGAAACACCGTTTTTTCTAGTCCATGGAGCTGAAGAAGTGCTGCCGATAGAAATAGAACACAACTCTCCGAGAGTGGTAGACTATGATGAAGATGCATCAAGAAAAGCATTGGAGAACGATGTCGACGCACTCGACGAAGCTCGAGACGAGGTACTGTCAAGAGTCGCTAAGTACCAGCAAGATCTGAAAAACTACCACAGCCGACGTTTGCGACCAAGATCTTTCCAAGTAGGCGACTTAGTTCTTCGGCTCACACAAGGTAGCCACGAGAAACTTGAGTCGCCATGGGTTGGACCGTACATCGTCACCGAAGTAATCGCCAGAGGAACATACAGAATAAAGAACAAGAAGACAGGAGTTGCCAAACCAAATCCTTGGAACGTGGCGTAACTTAGGCGTTTTTACGCCTGAAGTCGACATATAGTCTCCTTTGTAAAAATACAATGTACTGAAACGCCCGCGAGTTTCCAGACGCACTCTTTTCCTTTCAGGGCACCGAGTGGGGCTGAAAGGTTTTTAATGAGGCGGGCTCGTGGTGCTGCAATATAATAAAGATATTGGTGATATACATCTTTTCATCGACAGGCTCGGGGGCTCGAAACCCGCATAAAAAATATAGACCTCTGCACAAAATAGTTATTGGCCTTCGATAAAAAATAGTTTACAAGTCAACAAAGATATAAGCACCAATAATGTAACATCCCAAATTTCAATAAAAAGAAAGTTAGAGAATTCCAGAGAGCAAAATTTCAAACAAACAAAAACTTTTTAAATTGCATATAGTGCCATGCATAGGACTTGTGCATTTGAGTGATATGCCATGATGAGTGTTATTATTTGTATGTGCTATACTCTAAAACCCTAATGTGATCATATGAAGATCACCAACCAAATAAATCAAAGAGGAAGAAAATCCAATAAATGCAAAACCCTAAAAACCCTCACATATGCCCTATGGCATTTTTTTATAAATTTTGACCCTAGACCAATTTGGTCTTCACCATTAGTTGAATAATGTTACTAAACACTTATTACAATTTTTGGAATCAAAGAATCACAATTCAAATGAATTTCAAACACACATCTTACTCACATATGATAATGGTCAAAATTGACAATTATAGTCTGATCACTCTTTGCACCATTTCAAAGTCAACATCAAGGTGAACACTTTTTGTAAAGATCACCATGCCAAATTCTTTCTCTATCATTAGCTATGCTCATCCAAAGTTTCAACTTTTTAACATATTCAACAATCTCCCACATAGCCATTTTTGCAAAACTTTGTATTCAACCATTCCACCACCACCTCTCATCACCTCTGATCATTTAGAGCTCAACTAAACACACACAATTCAAATTGGTCAAACATTTGAATTCAATCAAAAATTGGATAAAATTGCAAATTGCAAATATGGCACTATTAGACACTATTTGCTATAGTGATTCTACCCCATCTAATCTACCCCAACCTACACCATTTGGTCCCCTGGTCCCCTCTAGCACTAAGTGTTGCATAGCAAGCCTAAGGAGAAGAGGAGGGCAGCTAGGGCATGGCCATGCCGGCCATGTCGCCACCCCGACTACCCTCCCCTCTCCTCCTTCACTCTCTACCCTGCCCACCTTGTCCAACATCGCCACCTCACTCTACTGGATCACGTAGCACCGGCCATGGTCGAGGAGAAGCTCGACAGCCGCCGGAATGCACGCGCCAAGCACGGCGACGCCATGCCGATGATGTCGCGCGTGGGCACGCTCGCAGACGTCACTGGCCACGCGCCGCGCCACCACCTCGAGCACGCCCTGGCCCCGCTTAGTAGCCGTTGAGCATCACCACGCCACCACGACGCCGCCAGACATGGCCTCGACCAGACCCTGGACCGTCGCCGCCGTAGACGGGGAAGAAGATCCCGTGAATGCCGCCGCTCGACATGGAAGCAATGCGAGCTATTCCGACGCCGCCCGACCCTGCTGTCGCCACCATTCGCTTCGCCTGGACAAGGAGAACGTTGCCACGCCATAGCCCAGCTCGACCGCTCGCCGGAATCGCCGCGCCATGGTCGACCACCTCACTGCCCCGCAGCACCCTCGCCTTGCTATAAAAGGAGACCTCCCCTGGACGATCTGAGCACACCATCTCACTCCCCAACTCTCACTGCTTCTCAACCACCACTCCACCCATCGAATCCTCGCCGGAGCAAGCTCAAACGCAAGATCACCGCCGCGGAAGCTCTACAGCCATCGCCGGCGAACCAGACCACCTCGAGCTCCGCCACTGCTACCAGCCGCTTCGCCGTCATCCACAACTTCACCGAGCACATTGCCAACCCTAGCTAGAGCCGCCGTAAGCTCTCCGACCCCCTACCCTCGCCGCCAGACCCTCTGCTTCTCGCCGGAGAAGATGACGCACCAGCGCCGTCCGATCTAATTCTAATCCTACGCCCCACGTTGATCCATACCGTTTCGGCGTTTAAACGTCGCTGACGAGTGGACCCCTCTGTCAGGCAGCCCGCGCGTCTCTGGACCGTGGCTGGGCTGGCCTTGGGCCGTTTTTAAACCTTTCAGCCCATTCAGCTTTCCCGCCGGCCTATTTAATTCAAATCTTATTTAAACAATTCCAAATGAATTTCAATACTGCCCAAACTTTGAAATTCAATAGATTCAAAATTGGCTCAACCAAATTTAATGAATTTTATGTTGTTGGAAAGCTAATGAAATTATCTACAAAATGCCACTGGTCCCATGACCAGATTCATTGTAGAATTAATGTGATAAAAAGAAGAAGGCAGGGACTTTTCCCTATTCAAATAATTATTAAAATTCAATCAAAATAGATATTAAGTTAATTCCAACTCTAATAGCTCAAATTTGACTTACACTAATTGATTATGCAATAAAATGGTGTGGTCACTTTGCATGATCATGCCCTAGTCTAATTAATGGATAATATGGCTAGTTTTAACTAGTTGATATTGCCCAAAACTATTAAGTAATTCATATGAAGTCTTATATTTCATTTAAATCTTGTCTCACATGAATTCATGGGATGTTTGGACCCCTGGCCCAAACTCTCTTATATGAATTACTTAGTTATTTAAATCATATGTAGTGTTATTAAATGATATGAGGTGATCTACCTCATTTAATTCATTTTCTCAAATGATGATGATGAACATTTGACTTAGGTCAATATAAGTTCACGTATGATTGTTTGAGAAATTAAATCTTAAGAAGATTTCAATGAGAGGAAATTATTTCTCAAGAACCCTATGGAAACTATCATTTACATATTAAATCGAAAGAAGTGAATACTCCCCAAGCAACACAACCCATGCACCCTAATTAGATTATTTGTGTGCTTAGAATAGTTTGTGTGTTTATATGTGATATATGGAATAGCCATTGAATTAGTGAGTAATTATACTCGTATTCAAATTTAGACGCTAGCACCGGAGAGGACACCGAAGAAGAAGGTTGCTACCAAGAGGAGGAGGAGGAACAGTTTGAGAACTACCAAGGCAAGCTAATATTCTTGCAAAGTGCAAAGCTCCTTGGGGCAAGGCACCATAAATCTTATCTTTTCTTACATAAGCCTATCCCAAGTTTATACTTTACAAGTTTTACTTGTTGTTTTCCAAGAGTTACTTTTATAGTTAACTTTGGTCAAAGTAAAGGATGGTTACTAGAGTAGTGCAATAGTCTCAATCAAGCAAAGCAAGATAGCACCCCTCATGATTTAGAGCTAGTGCTAATGAATAAAATTTGACTACTCTAGATGGGAACAATGTGAATTAAAATGAATTTGAAACCTTGGAATGATGAAGCATTCCATTGAATGATTTTTTGAAGGTGAATATGACCAAGAGAAGATAGTGATTTTTGATAAACATGATGTTGGTTTGAATGCGATACCTTTCCAATTATTAAGTACCCCCACAATACCTAATTATGGGTAGGGCTTAACTGGAAGTTTATACATCTTAGTATGGGTTCCCTCTGAACACACGTCATAGGGGTTACGCTTGAGGCTGCCTCCGTTGTTGAGAAATGATGTGAAATTGAGGTGAATTGTACGGCCAAGCCTCGTGCGGTTCCCGGAGTTGACGATTGGTCTTCACCGGGAGGCCAAGCTCATGGGGAGAGGTGCTCATACTAGGAGTTATAAGTGAAAGGTTATGGTTGATGATCCGCGTACTGTGTTACGATGATTCGGGGTAATCCCGACGGATGAAATCAAATGTTGTGGCACAAGTGTGCAACCTCTGCAGAGTGTAAACCTATTCGAATAGCCACGTCCACGGTAACGGACGGTTGGAAAGGCCATACAGTTTCCGATGTCATATCTTTGAAAATGATGTTGAAAGATGATGGTGAAATGACTTGTGGTGAATTGAATTGAAATCACCACTTGAATGGTGGGAATGACACTAATGTTCCCACTTGAGTTAGTTAGCATATGAACAAGCTTTTTCTCAAATACTTGTGAACTAAAACTGGCTTTATGCAAATAAACTAGAGCTTAGCAAACCTTACTAGAATGTCTAGCACTTACATTAGTATTAGTTTGTGAGTACTTAAAGTACTCACGGCTTTGTCCCTGGCTATTCAAATGGCCAGAGTATGAAGATGAACAAGGAGATGACCAGCGAGGACGCCTACGACAACTAGGAGTCTTCCGACGTCAAGCGTTGGCCTGTGGACTAGAGAGTCCTTGTATCTTACGCTTCCGCTATGAACTATGAACTTGTGTTTGTTCGTTGATCAATAGATCAACTATTCGTGTAATATGGATCATGTGATTCCAATTTGTAAGACTTACGGTTTGTAATGAATGATGACTGTGATACTTAACTATTATGCCTCGCAACAACAATATTCCTGGGATTGCGATGTATGACATAATAGGCATCCGGACTTAAAAATCTGGGTTTTGACAAATAAGTTCAGAAAAAACACAAGATGTTTTACAATATACATTATACTTCCAATATATATACTCTTATTATCAAAGAAAATTCGACAAAAAGAAGAAGGAATTTTCAACGTTGCCCAAGTATATCGTCTATGGTTATCCTCTCGTTGTTTGCAGCACCAGTCCTATGCTCTGCATAGCTACCCCTTGTGAAGAATTCAGAATCTAGTCGAAGAAGTTCATCCATCATCTCTTCAGCTATAGGAGTCACAGCATCGTTGATTTTGTCAATATTCCTCCTCCTCCTAGTAAGCTTGGCTTGACATTTGGTGACAATCTGGGTCATGTCCAACTTCGGGTAACAGATCTGCAACATAATCATGGCAAACCTAGCCCCGGCCATTAGTTGAGCCCTGACAAACTCATGGATCCGAGGAGCATCTCGAAATTTATCCATCAGAGCAGGAAGAGTATCAGGAGCTTTGTTTCGTGGAAACATGGTGTTATAAATTAAAGACAAGTTCCTTGTGCAGAAGTCGAGAAAATCGCGGACTTGACCCACGCGATCTTGAAATCTCACGATTTGGTGAGTACGTTCAGGCGTAGCCCAGAAATTAGAACCATGTTCCAGTGCAAGTTTGAGAAGCATATTTGACCAAACTTCAACACGTTGATCTTCGGCAGCAGTATCCAAAAAAGAACCTATTTCAACGGAAGCATCAACAAGATAGATAAATCAGCAAGAATTCAGTCACATATAGTCAAAGTCCAAGAAGCATACCCGTCATATCCAAGCTGGCATCGTTCATTAGTTGAAGCATAGAATTTTCCCTTGAAGTAGCTTCGGCAGCTTCAGTAATTGCGGTTTCCTTCAACGCTAAGGCTTCCTGAGCTTGCTGGAGAGCAAGTTTTTCCCTTTCGGAAGATTTGCGACATTTTTCCATCATCACGAGAGTTTGCTTCTTCATCGATTGAAGTTGTTGTTGAAGCTCCTTCAAATCTTCATTCGGGGTATCACTTGAAGAGCCTCCAGTAAATTCGACAATAGGTGATTTCCTCGAGTAGGACGCGGTTGGTAATGCATCCGAAGAATGAGGAACCACAGTATAGTTGTCAAAAACCAACTGGAAAGAAGTATTTCGACATCAATAACTCGGCAATATAGCTTTTTAATTCATTCATATGGATATTTACATAAGTATTACAAAAGAGGGTCCCTAAGTGAACCAATGGTCAGCTGTCGCTAAAGCTACTACGGCGACTGATGTCTACGCACGCTTCTATTCCTGTAGACAGTGTTGGGCCTCCAAGAGCAGAGGTTTGTAGAACAGCAGCAAGTTTCCCTTAAGTGAATCATCCAAGGTTTATCGAACTCAGGGAGGTAGAGGTCAAAGATATCCCTCTCAAGCAACCCTGCAATTAAGATACAAGAAGTCCCTTGTGTCCCCAACACACCTAATACACTTGTCAGATGTATAGGTGCACTAGTTCGGCGAAGAGATAGTGAAATACAAGTAATATGAATAATTGTAAGTAGTAATTGCAATCTGAAATAAAAATGGCAGCAAGCGAACATGTAGTAGAACTTTTTGGAAACGGTGTTTCAATGCTTAGAAATAAGGCCTAGGGATCGTACTTTCACTAGTGGACACTCTCAACAATGATCACATAATTGAATAAATAAATGCTACTCTCTAACACTCTCTTGTTGGATAACAAACACCATTCATTGTGTAGGGCTACAAAAGCACACCTCAAGCCGGAGTAAACAAGCTCCACAACGTCATAAAGGAATCACACACGATGCGCACACTGTCACCATCACACCGTGGAGAGTGAATCCGGAGTTCATATTAAAGTAACCTCTTGAGTGCATGATAGACCGTTGCAATTTAGATCGAGTACTAACATAGCATACACACTATCACCAATAGCTATGAAAGGGGGAATAGATCACATCAATACTATCATAGTAATAGTTAACTTCATAATCTACAAGAGATTACAATCATAACCTACGCCAAGTACTACATGATGCACACACTGTCAACTTTACATCATGGAGGAGGAATAGACTACTTTAATAACATCACTAGAGTAGCACATAGATTAATAGTGATACAAAGCTCATGATCCAATAAAGATCACACCATGGGAGAGAGAGATGAACCACATAGCTACCGGTAGAGCCCTCAGCCTCGGGGGAGAACTACTCCCTCCTCATCATGGGAGACAGCAACGGCGATGAAGATGGCAGTGGTGTCGATGGAGATGACTTCGGGGGCACTTCCCCGTCCCGGCGGCGTGCCGGAACAGAGATTTTGTCCCTCGAAACTTGTCTTCGCGATTGCGGCGGCTACGGAACTCTTCGTGGAATATCGTCGACTATGTTAGAGTTTTCGGAGATGGAGAAATATATAGGCGAAGGGGCGATGTCGGTGGAGTCCCGAGGGGCCCACCCCATATGGCGGCGTGGCCAGGGGTAGGGCCGCGCCCCCTAGGGTGTGGCCGCCTCGTGGATCCTCTTCGTCTCCTCTTCGGTGTTCTGGAAGCCTCCCTGGAAAATAAGACCATGGGCTTTTGTTTCGTCCAATTCCGAGAATATTTCCTGTGTAGGATTTCTGAAACCAAAAATAGCAGAAAACAGGAACTGGCGCTTCGGCATCTTGTTAATAGGTTACTCCCAGAAAATGCATAAAAATGATATAAAGTGTATATAAAACATGTAGGTATTGTCATAAAACTAGCATGGAACATCAGAAATTATAGATACGTTGGAGACGTATCAAGCATCCCCAAGCTTAGTTCCTACTCGCCCTCGAGTAGGTAAACGATAAAAAGAATAATTTCTGAAGTGACATGCTACCAACATAATCTTGATCAATACCATTGTAAAGCATATAAGATGAATGAAGTGATTCAAAGCAATGGTAAAGATAATGACTAAACAACTGAATCATATAGCAAAGATTTTTCATGAATAGTACTTTCAAGACAAGCATCAATAAGACTTGCATAAGAGTTAACTCATAAAGAAATAGATTCTTAATAGAAGGTTTTGAAGCAACACAAAAGGAAGATTTAAGTTTCAGCAGTTGCTTTCAACTTCAACATGTATATCTAATGGATAATTGTCAACACAAAGTAATATGATGAGTGCAATAAGCAAGCATGTAAGAATCAATGCACACAGTTGACACAAGTGTTTGCTTCTAAGATAAAAAGAGGTAGGTAAACTGACTCAACATAAAGTAAAAGAAAGGCCCTTCGCAGAGGGAAGCGGGGATTACTCATGTGCTAGAGCTTTTTATTTTGAAAACATGGAAACAATTTTGTCAATGGTAGTAATAATTCATATGTGTTATGCATAAAACATCCTATAAGTTGCAAGCCTCATGCATCGAATACCAATAGTGCTCGCACCTTGTCCTAATTAGCTCGGATTTCCATTGATTATCATTGCATTACATATGTTTCAACCAAGTGTCACAAAGGGGTACCTCTATGCCACCTGTACAATGGTCCAAGGAGATAAATCGCATTTGATTTCTTGATTTTGATAGATCTCAACTTGAGGACATCCATACCGGGACAACATAGAAAACAAATAATGGACTCCTCTTTTATGCTTTAAGCATTCAACAACAGATAATATTCTCATAAGAGATTTGAGGATTAATGTCCAAGCTGAAACTTCCACCATGATACATGGCTTTGGTTAGCGGCCCAATGTTCTTCTCTAACAATATGCATACTCAAACCATTCAACTCATGGCAAATCTCCCTTACTTCAGACAAGATGAACATGCATAGCAACTCACATGATATTCAACAAAGGTGTAACAGTTTGATGGCGTCCCCAGAAACATGGTTACCGCTCAACAAGCAACTTATAAGAAATAAGATACATAAGCGACATATTCTTTACCACAATAGTTTTTAGGCTACTTTCCCATGAGCTATGTATTGCAAAGACAAGGAATGAAATTTTTAAAGGTAGCACGCAAGCAATTTACTTGGAATGGCAGAAAAATACCACATAGTAGGTAGTTATGGTGGGCACAAATGGCATAAGTTTTGGCTCAAGGTTTTGGATGCACGAGAAGCATTCCCTCTCAGTACAAGGCTTTGGCTAGCAAGGTTGTTTGAAGCAAACACAAGTATGAACCAGTACAGCAACACTTACATAAGAACATATTGCAAGCATTATAAGACTCTACACTGTCTTCCTTGTTGTTCAAACACTTTTACCAGAAAATATCTAGACTTTAGAGAGACCAATCATGCAAACCAAATTTCAACAAGCTCTATGGTAGTCTATACCTAATAATAAAGAAAATAAGGCTTCTTGTTCGTCCGTCTATTATTACCCCTATTTTTTGGTTTAAATTACGTCATGTGCCACCGGCAAGTCAATCAGAAAAAACGATTCGTGCGACATCCCATTTACTTTGTTTTCTTTTCCTGCCCACCGTGAGCCAGCCCCGCATATCCCTTCGTTCAGAAAGCCTCGATATCCCTTCACCCCGCTGCCGCTGCTCATCCGGCTGTCGCGCACCGCGTTTTACAGGTCATCGCCCGCGCCAGACTAGGAGTCCCTGCTCACGCCGCTGGTTAAGCCAGCCCCGAGACCCTTCGACCCGTTCGTGAAGGTTTGGATGTACCACCGGAGCGCTGGCCCGACAGCAGTATTCCGGTCGCTCCGGACTTCGCCTTGACCGTCTCGACGAGTGCAGCATCCAGGCTGAAAATGGCTCCAGGAGTTCTTCGCCTTCAAGCCCGAGGCCTCCGGATAAGGCTCGACCTTGCCTTCGGCGGTTCAGCATCTCTGCCCTACCCTTCCGCGGAAGCTCCAACGCTGGATGCGTGCGTCCCAATTCAGCGCTGATTGATTGTTTTGATGATTTGGGCCTGAACTCGATGATAGTGCGACGTGGTTTTGATCTGTATGCTCGGTTCAGTCGGACGGTTGAACAGCTGCAAGGAGATCAACGAGAACCGGATCAGGTCGATGACGTAGATAGCAGAGCCGGGCGTGCTATGGCCAGGCACGAAGAACTGCGGGACTCCAGACCTCCGACTGCAAGCCTCTGGCTCTGCTTGCGTCGCCGCCCTCCTATCCTCCTGCCCCACATCCCCACGGAACTGTGCTACTAAAAGAAATATGCCTGCATATACTAAATTTACTTTACAGTGTTAAAGAAATAAATTCAGTTGAATTTACTTTACTGTTTTGTAACCTGATTCTCCTGCAATTTGACTATGCAGGCCAGGTGATGTTCCAAGGAATCACAAGAAAAAGATAACAGAGATGCCCCTTGCCTGCTCCCGTGCGGGTACTCCTCCTGTCCAGCCCCATCTTCCGATGGTCTTCCTCCCGTATGATAGTAGCCACGTTGTGGTGCTGCCTGGAGTTTCCTCCGCTTCTCGTGAATGATTAGCTTTTTCACTCCGCTGCTCTGCAATCATCCAGCCCCGCGCAACACTCACCATTAGTAACTTTTCTCCACAACTCAAACCATGCAAAGGTTGGATTGCGTCAGTTTTTTCGTTCAAAGGCACAAGTACATTTCCTATCTATACCGTAGTATAACCACGTACTCGTCGCCTCGTTATCCGCATCCATATGTCTCTCCTTCGGAACGACGCATCCGAATTGGCTTGTTTGCCCTCGGCCAAACATCATTGATTCATTTTGTGCATGGAGCCCCTTTGTGTGGCGATTAGCCATGCGTGATGCTGGTTGATATCTATCATTGATCAATTTTCTTTGTGGGGCTTTCAGATGGCTATAAGAGACAGTAATTACTGCAATAAGTGGCCATGGACTTGCTATACAACCCGTAATCATATGAGGAGGATCAGGTCGCCGCCTGCCGGAGCCTCGCTATGCACTCTTTGGTTCTTGTGCGAGAGTGTTCACTTTTTTGGAACATTTTATGTATTCAAGTTTATTTTAGAAGGGAAGCCATCTAGAAACTTTGGTTCTATTTTCAAGTGAACATATTTTGCTCTTTCGCAGCAACGCGCGGGCATTGTCCTAGTTCTTCACTAATAGGTTTAAACTACATGATGCAAGAGCTTAAACATGATCTACTTGAGAGCTCAAAACAATTGCCAAGTATCAAATTATTCAAGACAATATACCAACAACCACATGAAGCATTTTCTGTTTCCAACAGAATAGCAATAAATGCAGTAGCTTTTAACTTTTGCCATGAATATTAAAAGTAAAACGAAGAACATAAGTGTTCAAATGAAAAAGCGGAGCGTGTCTCTCTCCCACACAAGCATGATAGGATCCGATTTATTCAGAGAACTAAGATAACAAAACGAAAATAAAAGCACACAGACGCTCCAAGTAAAGCACATAAGATGTGACGGAATAAAAATATAGTTTCACTAGAGGTGACCTGATAAGTGATTGATGAAGAAGGGGATGCCTTGGGCATCCCCAAGCTTAGATGCTTGAGTCTTCTTGAAATATGCAGGGATGAACCACGGGGGCATCCCCAAGTTTAGACTTTTCACTCTTCTTGATCACATTATATCATCCTCCTCTCTTGACCCTTGAAAACTTCCTTCACACCAAACTCAAAACAATCTCATTAGAGGGTTAGTGCATAATCAAAAATTCACATGTTCAGAGAGGACACAATCATTTCCAACACTTCTGTACATTACCCAAGGCTACTGAAATTTAATGGAGCAAAGAAATCCACTCAAACACAGTAAAAGAGGCAATGCGAAATAAAATGCAGAATCTGTCAAAACAGAACAGTCCGTAAAGACGAATTTTTTCGAGGAACTTAACATGCTGAGATGAAGCAGCTTAAATTTAATGAAATTTGCGTACATATCTGAGGATTACTCATGAATTTTTGCAGATTTTTTAGATTCTCCTACAGAGAGAACAGCTCAAATTCATGACAGCTAAAAATCTGTTTCTGCGCAGAAATCCAAATCTAGTATCAACTCTCTATCAAAGACTTTACTTGGCACAACAATGCAATAAAATAAAGATAAGGAGAGGTTGCTACAGTAGTAACAACTTCCAAGACACAACAAAACAGTAGCAAAATAAAAACATGGGTTATCTCCCAAGAAGTGCTTTCTTTATAGCTATTAAGATGGGCTCAGTAATTTTAATGATGCTCTCGCAAGAAATAAGAGTTGAAGTAAAAGAGAGCATCAAAAAGAAAATTCAAAACACATTTAAGTCTAACCCGCTTCCTATACATAGGAATCTTGTACACAAATAAATTCATGAAGAACAAAGTGACAAGCATAGGAAGATAAAACACGAGTAACTTCAAGATTCTCAACATAAAGAGGGGAAACTTAATATTATTAAGATGCATATAACCATGTTTCCCTCTCTCATAATAACTTTCAGTAGCATCATTGATGAAATCCACAATATAACCATCACTTAAAACATTCTTATCATGGTTCATATGCATAAAAGTATCATTATTTTTGGCATAAGAAAAACTCTTCTCATTAATAGTAATTGGAGCAGGATCATTATCAAGAATTTGAACATGGTAAACAAGTTGCATACTGAGGAAATGGTTTTTGGCAATCCCATCATAACTATGAAAAGTTTCATAAGGATAATTATAACCTGTGTCATAGCCATCTCTATAACGATTATCTAAGCCCGAAGATATAATATCATCATTTGAGGGAACATGGATAGTGCTAAAATCATTACTTTCATAATCGGTACCAAAGAGATTTTCAGTATCAAAAGTAGTGTGCTCTTCCCAATCATGATCACTAATATAGGTAAAGGGCATAGGAAGATCATTGTACTCAGATTCATTATCATAATAATCATTAGGAGCAACATACTTACGGTTGCCTATCGTTATCTCATACACGCGGCGATATGCCATTACCTCTTTCTTTTTATTCCCCCTCTTCTTCTTCTTCGTTCCCTTCTTATTCTTCTTTTCCTCTTTAGGAGAAATAGGCTTGAAAGGAAGCTTCTCCACATAACCTGATTTATTTCCAGAAACAATAGAAGAAACTTGGGAGGATTCCTCCTTTTCATTAATAAGTTCAAAACACACAACGGTCCTATCATATTTTGGCAAAGTGTCATCTTTTATAATATTTTGTATGTAAGTATTTGTGTGGCAATTATCAATGCAATAAGAAAGACACCCATGCAGGACACTATTAATATCAAGAGCACTCATACACACCAAAGAAATTTTTCTCAATAACTCTTCACACTCCAAAAATAATGTAAGTTCATCATGCTGATTAGGAATGATTTCATCATCACAATACAAATTTGCAGCACTCATGAGGTTCGAATTATCATTGGAGGAGCATTGTCAACACCCGGATTTTTAAGTCCAGATGCCTATTATGCCATTCCTCGCAATCCCAGGAAAATTGTTTTTGCGAGACATAATAGATTGATATCACAACACATCATTCATTACAACCCATAGTCGTCTTACAAATAAAGGATCACATGATCCAGTCTCATTACAATAATAGAAGTTCTATTTATTCATTACATAACACATAGCGGAAGCGAAAGTAGCGTAGTAGTAGTCCATCTATTCCACAGGCAACTATTGATGTCAGGAGTGATCCTAGTTGTCGTAGACGTCCTGGTGTCCTTCTTCCGGGTTCTGGTACTCCTCTTCATAGTCTGGCCATTTGAATAGCCAGGGACACAGCCATGAGTACTTTAAAGTACTCGCAAACTAATACTAAGGTAAATACTGTCAACACCCGGATTTTTAAGTCCGAATGCCTATTATGTCATACATCGCAATCCCAGGAATATTGTTGTTGCGAGGCATAATAGTTAAGTATCACAGTCATCATTCATTACAACCCATAAGTCTTACAAATTGGAATCACATGATCCATATTACACGAATAGTTGATCTATTGATCAACGAACAAACACAAGTTCATAGTTCAACATAGCGGAAGCGTAAGATACAAGGACTCTCTAGTCCACAGGCCAACGCTTGACGTCGGAAAGCGCTTAGTTGTTGTAGGCGTCCTGCTGGTCATCTCCTTGTTCATCTTCATACTCTGGCCATTTGAATAGCCAGGGACAAAGCCGTGAGTACGTTGAGTACTCGCAAACTAATTCAAGAAAAAGTGCTAGACATTCTAGTAGGGTTTGCTAAGCTCTAGTTTATTTGCATAAAGCTAGTTTTGGGTTCACAAAGTTTTGAGAAAAACTTATTCAAGTGCTAACTAACCCAAGGGAGAACATTAGTGTCATTCCCCCCATTCAAGTGGTGATTTTAATTCAATTCACCACAAGTCAATTCACCATCACCTTTCAACATCATTTTCAAAGATATGATATCGGAAACTGTATGGCCTTTCCAACCGTCCGTAACCGTGGACGCGGCTATTCGAATAGGTTTACACTCTGCAGAGGTTGCACACTTGTGCCACAACATTTGATTTCATCCATCGGGATTTCCCCGAATAATCGTAACACAGTACGCGGATCATCAACCATAACCTTTCACTTACGAATCCTAGTATGAGCACCTCTCCCCATGAGCTTGGCCTCCCAGTGAAGACCAACTGTCAACCTCGGGAACCGCACAGGGCTTGGGCCGGACATTCACCTCCTTTCGCATCATATCGTATCGTTTCTTTTGTGGTAGAGGCAGCTTTCGGCATAACCCCGATGACGCTTGTTTAGAGGGAACCCATACTAAGACGCATAAACTTCCAGTTAAGCCCTACCCATAATCAGGTATTGTGGGGGTACTTGAGAATTGGAAAGGTATCGCATTCAAACCCACATCATGTTTTATCAAAAAATCACCATCTTCTCTTGGTCATATTCACCTTCAAAACTCATTCAATGGAATGCATCCTCATTCCAAGGTTTCAAAATCCTTCCAAAATCACAAAGTTCCCATCTAGAGTAGTCAAGTTTAGTTCATTAGCACTAGCTCTAATTCATGAGAGGTGCTACCTTGCTTTGCTTGGAAAAGGCTAACTCACTACTCTAAAAACCAACTTGTGTTTTGACCAAAGTTAACTATAAAAGGAAATCATTTGGAAAACAAGTAAAAACTTGGGATGGGTTCACATAAGAAAAGGTAAGACATGGTGCCTTGCCCCAAGGGGCTTTGCACTTGGCAAGAATAAAAGCTTGCATAGTAATTTAGCTTGCCTTGGTAGTTCTCAAACTGTTCCTCTTCCTCCTCCTGGTAGCAACCTTCTTCTTCGGCGTACTCTCCGGTGCTACCGTCTAAATTTGAATACGAGTATAATTACTCACTAATTCCAGGGCTATTCCACACATCACAAATCAACACACCACTACTCTAGGCACACACATAAATAAACTAGGGTGCATGGGTGGTGGGATTTAAATAGGATTTGTATTCTATATGTAAATGATAGTTTCCATAGGGTTCTTGAGAAATAATTTCCTCTCATTGAAATCTTCTTAAGATTTAATTTCTCCAACAATCATGGATGAACTCATCTTGACCTAGATCAAATGTTCATCATCATCATCATTTGGTAGAATGATTTAAATGAGGTGGAACACCTCATGCCATTTAAATAACACTATATTTGATTTAAATCTCAAGAAATTCATATAAGAGAGTTTGGAACCAGGGGTCCAAACATCCCATGAATTCATGTGAGACAAGTTTAAATGAAGTGTAAGACTTCACACAATTTAACTTTAATAGTTTTGGATAATATCAACTAGTTAAACTAGTCAAAATATCCATTCATTAAACCATGGCATGATCATGCAAAGTGACCACACCATTTTATTGCATAAACAATTAGTGTAAGTCAAAAGTGAGCTATTAGAGTTGGAAATAACTTAATATCTATTTTGGTTGATTTTTAAGAATTATTTGAATAGGGAAAAGTCCCTGGCTTGTTATTTTTGTCACATTAATTCTACCAAGAATTTGACCCTGAGGCCAGTGGCATTGGATAGAGAATTTCAGTGGCTTTCCAACAATATCAAATTCACTAAATTTGGTTTAGCCAATTGGAAACTATTTAATTTCAAAGTTTGGGCAGTATTGAAAATGTTTGGAAAATGTTTAAAACGAATTTGAATTAAACAGGCCGGCGGGAAAAGCTAACGGGCTGAAATGGTTTAAACAGGCCCAAGGCCAGCCCACCACGCGTCTGTGCCCGCGTGGGCTGCTCGACAGGGGGTCCCGCATGTCGGCGGCGTTTAAAACCCGAAACGGTACGGGGCTACGTGGAGCGTAGGATTAGAGAGGGATCTAACGGCTGAGGTGCATCGTCTCACCGGCGAGAGAGAGGTTCGCCGGCGGCTCGGGTAGGGGGTGGGAGAGCTAACCAGGGCTCCCGCGGTGGCTGGCAATGTGCGTGATGTCGATGTGGACGACGGCGAAGCTCCTGGCACCGGCGGCGTCTCCTGGATCGGCTCCAATCGACGGCGGCGAGGTGCGGTACTCGGCGGGCTCCGGGCTTCAAATTGGAGCAACTCCGGCAAGAATCGAGCGAGTGGTTGGGTGGAGGAGAAGCGGTGGAGGATGGTGAACGTGGTGGTGTGCTCAGCTTCGTCCGGGGAACGCGGTATTTATAGATGGCCAAGGGTGCGGCTTGGCCGTGAAGAAGTCGACCGAGGTGCGGCGGTTCCGGCGAGGTGTTGGGCTAGGCGAGGGTGCTACGGTGTTCTCCTCGTCCAGGCGAATCTGTAGGTGGCGATGGCGCGGTCGGGCGGCGTCTGTGGGCGAGGCATTGTTTCCGTGTCTGCCGTGCTGGTCGCGGGATCGCGTTGTCATCTCCGGCGACGGCGGCCACGGGTCGGGGTCGAGAGCATGTCTGGTGGTTGCGTGGCGACGCGGCGATGCTCAACGGCTGGTCAGCGAGTCCAGGGCGTGCTTGTGGTGACGGCGCGGCGCGTGGCCGCTGTGTGCCCGCGGCGTGCACACGCGCGACGTGCGCGGCGTCCGGGGCGCCATGGACGCGAGCTGGTCTCGGCGTTGTCGAGCTCCTCCTCGACCAGGGCTGTGCTAGGCGAGGCTAGGCAGTGTGGTGGCGTGCTGTGGCGAGGGGGCCAAGGTTGGCAAGCAAGGGAGAGAGGGGGAGGCTCGGCATGGTGATGCCATGGCCGGCATGGCCATGCCATGCAATCTAGCTCCTCCTCCTTAGCTCCACTATGCTTCCCTTAGGGTTAGAGGGGGCAGGGGAACCATGTAGTGTAGCTTTGGTTTGAATTATGTGAGGTAGATCACTATTTGCAATAGTGTGTGAATAGGGTTCAAAATTGGAAAATACAAAAATATCAAAAATGGAAATAATTCAAATGGTGAATGTTTTTGAAAAGTGAAAGTTGAGATAAGTTGTACTTGACCAGAGATGAGTTGAGGTGGTGGTGGAAAAATTGGATTTCAAAAATGGCCCAAAATGGCTAAGTGAAGATTGTTGAACTCATTATAAAGTTGCCACTTTGGGTGAGCATAGCTAGTGATCAAAGATGAATTTGGCAGGGTGGTCTTCATCAAAGTTGTTCACCTTGATGTTGACTTTGAAATGGTGCAAGGAGTTAGCAAAGAATGGTTTGGGAAAATTGAATTGCAGGGGCTCAAAGTGGTGATCAGACTGAAATTGGCAGATTTGGTCATCATCACATGTGAGCGGGAAAAGTGTTGGAAATTCATTTGAATGGTGAACCCTTGATTCCAAAAGTTGTAATAAGTGTTTCACAACATTATTCAACTAATGGTGAAGACCAAATAGGTCTAGGGTTAAAATTTCGAAAAATGCCATAGGGCATATGTGAGGGTTTTTAGGGTTTTTCAATTATGGGAATTTCTTCCCTTTTGATTTATTTGGTTGGTGATCTTCACATGATCACTCTAGGGTTTTAGAGCATATCAATAACAAGTAATAACAATCATCATGGCATATCACTCAAATGCACAAGTCCTATGCATGGTACTATATGCAAAAGAAAAGTTTTTGTTGGTTTGAAAATTTGTAATTCTGGAATTCTCTAACTTTCTTTTTCATTGAAAATTGGGGTGTTACAAACCCTTCCCCCTTACAAAAGATCTCGTCCCGAGATCAAAAAGAAAGTTAGGTACTAAAGAGATCTGGGTACTCCTTCTTCATGAAGTCTTCGCGTTCCCAGGTGGCTTCATCCTTGGTATGATTGCTCCATTGGATCTTTAGAAACTTGATGCTTCGGGTGCGGGTGGTTCTGTATGCTTCTTCTAGGATGCGAATCGGCACTTCGCGGTAAGTCAGATCCTTGTTGATATCCACCGATCGGTGATCGATGTTCTTGAACACTTCGGTCTTCTCAGGGACTTCCAGACATTTCCGGAGAAGTGAGATGTGAAAAACGTCGTGCACAGCCGACATTTCTTCAGGCAACTCCAGTTGATAAGATACTTCACCTCGGCGGTTGAGGACTTGGAAAGGTCCCACGTAGCGAGGTGCAAGCTTTCCTTTCAGCTGAAACCTTTGCATCCCTTTCAAGGGGGATACTTTGAGATAGACAAAATCTCCGATCTCAAAGGTCATCTCCCGACGTCTCTTGTCGGCGTAGCTCTTCCGTCCGGATTGCGCAGTCTTGAGGTACTCGCGGATCTTGTGAACCTTCTCTTCGGCTTCACGAAGAACGTCTGGGCCGAAAACTTGACTCTCTCTGACTTCCGACCAGTTCAGGGGGGTACGGCACTTCCTTCCGTACAAGGCTTCAAAGGGGGCCATCTGCAGGCTGGCTTGATAACTATTGTTGTATGAGAATTCTGCGTAAGGTAGGAAGTCTTCGCACTTGGATCCGTATTCCAGTACGCATGCTCTAAGCATGTCTTCCGATATCTCGGTTTACTCTCTCGGTCCGTCCGTCGGTCCGAGGGTGATAGGCGGTGCTGAAATTTAGGCGAGTGCCTAGTCCTTCATGCACTTTCGCCAGAACCTTGAGGTGAACTGTGATCCTCTATCTGACACTATCGATTTGGGGGTTCCATGCAAAGCGACTATTCTGGAGATGTAGAGTTCAGCTAACTTGGGGCCTTGATAGGTGGTTTTGACGGCGATGAAATGGGCGACTTTGGTCAATCTATCGACCACTACCCATATGGAATCATTGCCTTTGCTGGATTTGGGCAGTCCGGTGATAAAGTCCATTCCTACGGAGTCCCATTTCCATTCCGGAATCTGAAGGGGTTGCAACAGTCCGGCGGGTCTCGGTGTTCTCGCCTTAACTCGTCGGGCAGATGTCACACTTAGCGATATAGCTACCGATCTCTCTCTTCATTCCGTGCCACCAAAATTGTTCTTTCAGGTCCTGGTACATCTTGGTACCTCCGGGGTGGATTGAGTAAAGGGTGTCATGGGCTTCTTGCAGGATGACTTGTTTCAGGTCAGAGTCCGATGGTACGCAGAGGCGTTCTTTGTACCAAAGCACTCCGGCTTCGTCAATGGTGAATCCGGGGGCTTTTCCTGCGGCTATCTGTTTCTTGATTCCATCAATGCTAGCGTTATCCTTCTGGGCTTCCTTGATCTGACCAATCAAGGTGGGTTGCAGTTCGATGCTGGCTAGGAATCCTTCACTTACAAGTTCAAGTCTGAACTGTTCAAACTCTTGATGCAAGCTGGGCTGTTCGGTTGCGAGCATGGAGTTCAACTGGCACGGCAGTCGACTCAAGGCATCCGCTACCACATTGGCCTTGCCGGGGTGGTAGTGAATCTCCATGTCGTAATCCTTGATCAATTCGATCCATCGGCGTTGTCTCATGTTTAACTCCTTCTGGGTGAAAATGTATTTGAGGCTTTTGTGGTCGGAGTAAATCTCGCATCGATTACCCATGAGGTAATGACGCCAAACTTTCAAGGCTAAGACCACGGCTGCAAGCTCGAGGTCGTGGGTTGGGTAGTTCTGCTCATGTTGCTTGAGTTGTCTAGAAAGGTAGGATACAACCTTTCCTTCTTGCATAAGCACGCATCCAAGTCCGAGTCTTGGAGGCGTCGCAATATACGTCAAAGGGCTTTGCGATATCTGGCATGATCAGGATTGGGGCTGTTGTCAGTCTACTCTTGAGCTGTTGAAAGCTCTCTTCACACTTGTCGGTCCACTCAAACTTTCTGTCCTTTTTCAGCAGTTGGGTCATTGGTCGAGCGATGCTCGAAAAACCTTCTACAAATCTGCGGTAATATCCGGCTAATCCAAGAAAAGCACGGACCTCAGTTTGTGTGGTCGGAGCTTTCCATTCCATAACAGTTTTGATCTTGGCGGGATCTACGGCAATTCCTCCTGCAGTACAAGATGTGTCCGAGGAATCCAACTTCTTCCAGCCAAAACTCACACTTGCTAAACTTGGCGTACAAGCCGGTGCTGTCTCGGGGTTTCTAGAACAATCTCCGGATGCTTGTTCATGTTCTTCTTCGGACTTGGAGTAGACCAAAATGTCGTCGATGAAAACAACGACAAATTTGTCCAAGAAGTTCATGAAGATCTTATTCATGAGATTCATGAAATAAGCGGGAGCATTGGTCAGTCCAAATGACATGACGTTGTACTCATACAACCCATATCTGGTGGTAAAGGCAGTTTTGGAATATCGGTGGCTCGGATTTTCAGTTGGTGGTATCCAGTTCTAAGATCAATTTTCGAGAAAACTCGGGATCCGGTGAGTTGGTCGAACAAGTCTTCGATCTTGGGTAAGGGGTATTTGTTTTTGATGGTGACATCGTTAAGCTTACGATAGTCGGTGCATAAACGATTTGCACCATCCTTCTTGTCGACAAACAAGACGGGGATCTCCGGGGGATGCACTTGGTCTGATCAAACCTTTGGCTAACATGTCATCTATTTGCTTCTTCAGCTCCACAAGCTCGGCTGCGTTCATGCTGTAGGCTCTCTGGGCGATGGGTCCAGTTCCAGGGATTAACTCGATGATAAACTCGATATCCCGGTCCGGGGGCATACCGGGTAGATCATCCGGAAACACATCAGGGTAGCGACAAACGACCCTGATTTGATCCGGAGTAGGCTTGGATACACTTTGGTTGCGGGTAAATTTTCCGGGTAGTTTTTCGAGACGTGCTCAACTACGATTCCGGTGTTGCTAGTCATGGTTATGGCTTTCTTGGCGCAGTCTATCAATCCATTGTGTTTGGACATCCAGTCCATTCCTAGGACAACTTCCAAACCTTTGGTTCCAAGTATGATGAGATTTGCAAAGAAATCAACATCATGGATTTTGATTGGCACATTTTTACAAAATTTTCTGGCTTTGGTGGTTGATCCGGGGATTTGAACTATCATAACATGCTTCAAACTGAGGGGTTGAATTTTACTTGTTGATGCAAAATCTTCGGTGACAAAGGAATGCGATGCTCCGGAATCAAACAACACTCTAGCAGGGGTGTGGTTGACAGAAAACATACCCAGTACCACATCTGGGGCTTCCTGGGCTTCTTCGGCGTTCATGTGGTAGAGGCGGCCGTTGCGGTTGTTGGGGTTGTTGGGGGCGAACTTCTTGCCGGTGGAGACACGGCGTTGCTGCTGAGCAGGAGCAGCGGTGTTGCCGGCGAGCTTGGCAAGACGCTTGGGACACTCGTTGGAGTAGTGCCCCACTACACCACACTCATAACAAGTGATAGTGCTCTTGTCCTGCTTGTTCGCCACGGGAATGGCATTGCTCCCGGTTCTGGGGTTGGTGTTGGTGTTGGTGTTGTTGGTGTTCGGGGCTCGAGGTGGAGCGCGGTTGTAGTTGTTGTTGTTGTAGTTGGGGTTGTAGCCTCCTGGCTTGGAGTTTCCTCCACTTCGGTTCTGATAACCGGGGCGAGAGTTCTGCATCGGGGGTTTGTTATGTCTCGGATTGAAACCTCCGCTTGAGCTAGGGCGAAACTTTTGGGGGTGGCTTGATCCACTCTGATTTGCCATGCGGCGCTTGCGGTTCTCATTGGCTTGGTTCAACTTGCCCTCCATCTGGATGGCGGAGTCAACAAGGGCTTCGAGGTCGGCGAAGGGGATGTTGACGAGGACAGTCTGCATCTCATCATGCAGCCCGTTCAGGAATCTCTCCTTCCTCTTTTCAACGGTGTCCGTCTCATCAGGGGCATACCTTGACAAGGTGAGAAACTTGTCGCGGTACTCAACCACCGTCATGCGACCTTGTTTCAGTTCACGGAACTCATCCCTCATCTTCTTGATAAGACCCGGGGTACATGGTACTTGCTGAACTTGAGTTTGAAATCCTCCCAAGTCATGAATTGACCTCCGTTCATGGCACGGGTACTTGTCCACCAAGCGCGAGCTGGTCCAGCGAGGTAGTGAGTGGCGAACAACACCTTCTCGTTGGCTTCCACTCCAGCTACTTCCAGATTGTTCTCCATAGTCTGGAGCCAATCGTCGGCGTCGAGGGGCTCCTCGGTCTTGCTAAACACCGGAGGGTTGGTGTTCTGGAAGTTCTTGAGCTTGGATCCGGGGTGGTCATGATTTCCATGGCCTTGGGCGATGTTCTGCAAGGCGATGATGTTGGCTTGGCGCTCGGCTCTCTCGGTTTCCCGGTCTGCAAGCAGGGTTTGCAGAAGCTGCATCATCGCGTCGTTGGTGCGATTCGGAGGGGCCATCTGAAGGTATAGAAGATCATGAGATAAGAGGGAACATTCTATGGTTCATTTAAGTTTGAAAAACATTTGAAAACTTGTAATCTTTTCATGACAAACATAACATTCATTCATTCATGCAACACATAGTACAAACTACACACATACTCCAATGGTTTTAAGAACCATTCTCATGCTACGATACAAAGGACGGGATACAACTCACACCTACTATAAGTGAAACTAGTGCAACTACTCCTCATCGTCGATATCAATCGGGACGTAGTCATCCTGTCCGGCCTCCAGGAACTCGTAGTCCTCCTCCTCGGTGTTCTCGTCCTCCTCAAAGTCATCGTCATCGCTCAGAAAGGCGTCTCCTTCCTGAATATCGATGCCTTCATCGTCCTCCTCCATGTGACGAATCTGATCCTCCTGGGCCGTGACAGTGGCCTCAAGTGACGCGATCCGGTCGCGAAGGCGGCGAATCGTAGCGTCCTTCTTGGCACGCTGCTGGCGAAGGTTCCTGCGGTCGTTGTTGAGTAGCTTGATCGCCTCACCCTGCTCGATGATGTGAGCATGGGTCTGGTTCGCGTAAGCGCGAGAGGCGTCGAGGTCCCTCTGAGTCTGGTAAAGCATGAAGTCCAAGTGATCCACATGGTGCCTCAACTGGGGGTGGAGTGGCACATCCATGGGTCTTCCGTCAGAGTTACGCCGTGCGAGATGCGCAAGCGTTCCTCACGAAGGGCTTCGGTATTCTGTCCGCACGGACGAGCAAGTGCTTCCCGAAGAGCACGTGCAAGCCCGTCGAGCCAGTTGCTCTCACGGAAAGAGAAAAGGATCCTCTCCGAGGTGGGAGGCTCCAGCTTGCCCCTCAAGTCGGCGGTGATAATCCACTGCAGTTCCCCTCCCGGCTGGTCGTCCACCTGAATCCCGTGAAACTCGGGGTGTGGGCGGCCAAGGTGATCCGACAGGGAGTCGAGGTCATGCTCGAAGATCAAGCTTCCTCCGTTTCCAAGCTGATAGAACTTGGTGTTGAGGGGTTCATTCGGCTCCATCTGGAAGAGAATTGGATGAGTAAGTTAGAGAGTGCAAAGTGTGGCAAGGTTTTAAGTTGATTTAAATAAGATAGACATGATCAAATTTTGGCAAAGTCTCGAAGGCAAGAGTGTAGTAAATTTTCACAAATAAGTCCTTTCATTTGATTTCAAAGTTAAATTTTTCAGAACGCCCATTCTAACTAAGGTCTTCTAAGGTCAAACAATGGCTCTGATACCAACTTGTCAACACCCGGATTTTTAAGTCCGAATGCCTATTATGTCATACATCGCAATCCCGGGAATATTGTTGTTGCGAGGCATAATAGTTAAGTATCACAGATCATCATTCATTACAACCCATAAGTCTTACAAATTGGAATCACATGATCCATATTACACGAATAGTTGATCTATTGATCAACGAACAAACACAAGTTCATAGTTCAACATAGCGGAAGCGTAAGATACAAGGACTCTCTAGTCCACGAGCCAACGCTTGACGTCGGAAAGCGCTTAGTTGTTGTAGGCGTCCTGCTTGGTCATCTCCTTGTTCATCTTCATACTCTGGCCATTTGAATAGCCAGGGACAAAGCCGTGAGTACGTTGAGTACTCGCAAACTAATTCAAGAAAAAGTGCTAGACATTCTAGTAGGGTTTGCTAAGCTCTAGTTTATTTGCATAAAGCTAGTTTTGGGTTCACAAAGTTTTGAGAAAAACTTATTCAAGTGCTAACTAACCCAAGGGAGAACATTAGTGTCATTCCCCCATTCAAGTGGTGATTTTAATTCAATTCACCACAAGTCAATTCACCATCACCTTTCAACATCATTTTCAAAGATATGATATCGGAAACTGTATGGCCTTTCCAACCGTCCGTAACCGTGGACGCGGCTATTCGAATAGGTTTACACTCTGCAGAGGTTGCACACTTGTGCCACAACATTTGATTTCATCCGTCGGGATTTCCCCGAATAATCGTAACACAGTACGCGGATCATCAACCATAACCTTTCACTTACGAATCCTAGTATGAGCACCTCTCCCCATGAGCTTGGCCTCCCAGTGAAGACCAACTGTCAACTCTGGGAACCGCACGAGGCTTGGGCCGGACATTCACCTCCTTTCGCATCATATCGTATCGTTTCTTTTGTGGTAGAGGCAGCTTTCGGCATAACCCCGATGACGCTTGTTTAGAGGGAACCCATACTAAGACGCATAAACTTCCGGTTAAGCCCTACCCATAATCAGGTATTGTGGGGGTACTTGAGAATTGGAAAGGTATCGCATTCAAACCCACATCATGTTTTATCAAAAAATCACCATCTTCTCTTGGTCATATTCACCTTCAAAACTCATTCAATGGAATGCATCCTCATTCCAAGGTTTCAAAATCCTTCCAAAATCACAAAGTTCCCATCTAGAGTAGTCAAGTTTAGTTCATTAGCACTAGCTCTAATTCATGAGAGGTGCTACCTTGCTTTGCTTGGAAAAGGCTAACTCACTACTCTAAAAACCAACTTGTGTTTTGACCAAAGTTAACTATAAAAGGAAATCATTTGGAAAACAAGTAAAAACTTGGGATGGGTTCACATAAGAAAAGGTAAGACATGGTGCCTTGCCCCAAGGGGCTTTGCACTTGGCAAGAATAAAAGCTTGCATAGTAATTTAGCTTGCCTTGGTAGTTCTCAAACTGTTCCTCTTCCTCCTCCTGGTAGCAACCTTCTTCTTCGGCGTACTCTCCGGTGCTACCGTCTAAATTTGAATACGAGTATAATTACTCACTAATTCCAGGGCTATTCCACACATCACAAATCAACACACCACTACTCTAGGCACACACATAAATAAACTAGGGTGCATGGGTGGTGGGATTTAAATAGGATTTGTATTCTATATGTAAATGATAGTTTCCATAGGGTTCTTGAGAAATAATTTCCTCTCATTGAAATCTTCTTAAGATTTAATTTCTCCAACAATCATGGATGAACTCATCTTGACCTAGATCAAATGTTCATCATCATCATCATTTGGTAGAATGATTTAAATGAGGTGGAACACCTCATGCCATTTAAATAACACTATATTTGATTTAAATCTCAAGAAATTCATATAAGAGAGTTTGGAACCAGGGGTCCAAACATCCCATGAATTCATGTGAGACAAGTTTAAATGAAGTGTAAGACTTCACACAATTTAACTTTAATAGTTTTGGATAATATCAACTAGTTAAACTAGTCAAAATATCCATTCATTAAACCATGGCATGATCATGCAAAGTGACCACACCATTTTATTGCATAAACAATTAGTGTAAGTCAAAAGTGAGCTATTAGAGTTGGAAATAACTTAATATCTATTTTGGTTGATTTTTAAGAATTATTTGAATAGGGAAAAGTCCCTGGCTTGTTATTTTTGTCACATTAATTCTACCAAGAATTTGACCCTGAGGCCAGTGGCATTGGATAGAGAATTTCAGTGGCTTTCCAACAATATCAAATTCACTAAATTTGGTTTAGCCAATTGGAAACTATTTAATTTCAAAGTTTGGGCAGTATTGAAAATGTTTGGAAAATGTTTAAAACGAATTTGAATTAAACAGGCCGGCGGGAAAAGCTAACGGGCTGAAATGGTTTAAACAGGCCCAAGGCCAGCCCACCACGCGTCTGTGCCCGCGTGGGCTGCCGGACAGGGGGTCCCGCATGTCAGCGGCGTTTAAACGCCGAAGCGGTACGGGGCGACGTGGAGCGTAGGATTAGAGAGGGATCTAACGGCTGAGGTGCATCGTCTCGCCGGCAGAGAGAGGTTCGCCGGCGGCTCGGGTGGGGGTGGGAGAGCTAACCAGGGCTCCCGCGGTGGCTGGCAGTGTGCGTGATGTCGATGTGGACGACGGCGAAGCTCCTGGCACCGGCGGCGTCTCCTGGATCGGCTCCAATCGACGGCGGCGAGGTGCGGTACTGGCGGGCTCCGGGCTTCAAATTGGAGCAACTCCGGCAAGAATCGAGCGAGTGGTTGGGTGGAGGAGAAGCAGTGGAGGATGGTGAACGTGGTGGTGTGCTCAGCTTCGTCCAGGGAACGCGGTATTTATAGATGGCCAAGGGTGCGGCTTGGCCGTGAAGAAGTCGACCGAGGTGCGGCGGTTCCGGCGAGGTGTTGGGCTAGGCGAGGGTGCTACGGTGTTCTCCTCGTCCAGGCGAATCTGTAGGTGGCGATGGCGCGGTCGGGCGGCGTGTGTGGGCGAGGCATTGTTTCCGTGTCCGCCGTGCTGGTCGCGGGATCGCGTTGTCATCTCCGGCGACGGCGGCCACGGGTCGGGGTCGAGAGCATGTCTGGTGGTTGCGTGGCGACGCGGCGATGCTCAACGGCTGGTCAGCGAGTCCAGGGCGTGCTTGTGGTGACGGCGCGGCGCGTGGCCAGTGTGTGCCCGCGGCGTGCACACGCGCGACGTGCGCGGCGTCCAGGGCGCCATGGACGCGAGCTGGTCTCGGCGTTGTCGAGCTCCTCCTCGACCAGGGCTGTGCTAGGCGAGGCTAGGCAGTGTGGTGGCGTGCTGTGGCGAGGGGGCCAAGGTTGGCAAGCAAGGGAGAGAGGGGGAGGCTCGGCATGGTGATGCCATGGCCGGCATGGCCATGCCATGCAATCTAGCTCCTCCTCCTTAGCTCCACTATGCTTCCCTTAGGGTTAGAGGGGGCAGGGGAACCATGTAGTGTAGCTTTGGTTTGAATTATGTGAGGTAGATCACTATTTGCAATAGTGTGTGAATAGGGTTCAAAATTGGAAAATACAAAAATATCAAAAATGGAAATAATTCAAATGGTGAATGTTTTTGAAAAGTGAAAGTTGAGATAAGTTGTACTTGACCAGAGATGAGTTGAGGTGGTGGTGGAAAAATTGGATTTCAAAAATGGCCCAAAATGGCTAAGTGAAGATTGTTGAACTCATTATAAAGTTGCCACTTTGGGTGAGCATAGCTAGTGATCAAAGATGAATTTGGCAGGGTGGTCTTCATCAAAGTTGTTCACCTTGATGTTGACTTTGAAATGGTGCAAGGAGTTAGCAAAGAATGGTTTGGGAAAATTGAATTGCAGGGGCTCAAAGTGGTGATCAGACTGAAATTGGCAGATTTGGTCATCATCACATGTGAGCGGGAAAAGTGTTGGAAATTCATTTGAATGGTGAACCCTTGATTCCAAAAGTTGTAATAAGTGTTTCACAACATTATTCAACTAATGGTGAAGACCAAATAGGTCTAGGGTTAAAATTTCGAAAAATGCCATAGGGCATATGTGAGGGTTTTTAGGGTTTTTCAATTATGGGAATTTCTTCCCTTTTGATTTATTTGGTTGGTGATCTTCACATGATCACTCTAGGGTTTTAGAGCATATCAATAACAAGTAATAACAATCATCATGGCATATCACTCAAATGCACAAGTCCTATGCATGGTACTATATGCAAAAGAAAAGTTTTTGTTGGTTTGAAAATTTGTAATTCTGGAATTCTCTAACTTTCTTTTTCATTGAAAATTGGGGTGTTACAAATACTATCAACTCTAGTAAGGGGGGTCTAAGCTCTAGTTTTATTTGCATAAAGCCAGTTTTATTTCATAAGCACTTTAACAATCAAAAACCTTCATTTGCTCAACTAATTCAAGTGGGAACATTAGTGTCATTCCCACAACTCAGTTGTGATTCAAAGTCAAAGTCACCTTTCAATTCAAATCACAAGTCACCATTCATATTTTTCAGAAAAGTTCTGATGACGGAACAGTATGGCCTTTCCAACTGTCCATAACCGAGGACGCGGCTATTCGAATAGGTTTAACTCTGCAGAGGGTGTACACTTGTGCCACAACAATTGCAATAGTTCGTCTGGGGTAACTGGCCCTAATTTATCGTACGCAGTACGCGAACTACCAATCCTAACCTTTCATTTACATACCCTAGTATAGGCACCTCTCCCCATGAGCTTGGCCTCCCAGTGAAGATAGACGATCGGCTTAGGAACCGCACGGGGCTTGGGCCGGACATTCACCTCATTTCACGTCATTTCACATCATTCCTTTTGTAGAGGCAGCCTCCAGCGATAACCCCGATGACGCTTGTTCGGAGGGAACCCATACTAAGATACATAAGTTTCCAGCTAAGCCTTACCCGGATTCGGGTATTGTGGGGGTACTTGTAAAATTGGAATGGTATCGCATCCGAACCCAACCATCAGTTTTTGTAAAATTCACCAAGTCATTCACCAGTTATATTCACCTTCAAAATCTCTCAATAGAATGACTCATCATTCCAAGGTTTTCAAAGTCATTTCAATTCACAAGTTCCCAACTAGAGTAGTCACTTTTAATATTGAGCACTAGCAACTAGTTATGAGGGGTGCTAAGTATCTTGGAGCTTGCTAGGCTAAGTGTGATGCTCTTGTACTACTCTAAGACTAATCAAGTGAATCATAAATCAAAAAGTACTTTGATAAAACAAAAGTAAATAAAGCTTGTAAAGTAAAGCTGGGAAATAGGATCATAAGCATAAAGTAAATGGGGTAATGCCTTGCTCATGGTGAGCTTTGCACTTTGCAAGAGTATTATCTTGCAAGAATATTAGCTTGCCTTGATTGGGGTAGTGGTCAAAGTTCTCTTCTTCTTCTTGGTAGAATACCTCCTCCTCTTGATAGACTCCGATACTAGCGTCTATAAACGAATACGAGGATACAATCACCATACAACACTTAAGTATTCTTAATTAGCCTTAATGGCTCACACAATTTATCTAGCATCATTACTTAACATTTATCCAACAATTATTCTAGGGTTTCCTTATTTAACATTAGGAAAATAATTTCCTCTCATTGAAAGTTGAAATTAGGGTTTCTCTTTGGTTTGGAGAAATAATTTCCTCTCATTGAATCTTCTTAAGATTTAATCTTCTCAAATAACCAGGGGTGATCCCATGTTGACCAAGGTCAACACTTCACACTTAGTATTTGAGAAAAGTGATTTAAATGAGATTCATCATCTCGTGTGTTTTAAATAACCTTTGCAATTTAAATACTATGTTGATTTAAATTCTACAAGTGAGCAAGTATGAGCCTAAGCATTTAAAGGTCAACACATTACTTCATATCACTTGTGAGAATGATTTAAATGAGGTGCTACACCTCATAGATTTAAATTCCTAAAATTTGAAATAGTTTAAATGGGCTAGTATTGACTACATAGCCAATATTCTGCTTCTAGCCCATGATCATATACAGAACATATATCATATTTTCACATAATAAATTAGAGTTTGTTAAATGTGAATTATGAGAGGTGGAATCACCTCAAAATTCAAAAGGGTTGATTTTTAATAATTATTCTAAGTCAGAAAAGTCTATGTCTTGTTTATTTTGCTACTTTAATTCTACAACAGCTATTGGTTTGAATCTAGTGGCATTGGATAGATAATTTCACAGGCTTTCCAACCATATGAAATTCACTAAAAATGGCCAAGTAGATTTGGAGATATTTGATTTCTAGCAAAGCATCTGATAGCAATTTAAATGAAAAAGAATTAAACAACATTTGAACTCAAACGGGGCGGGAACGGAGTTGGGCCGGCCCGGCCGTGGCCTGGCGCTCAGCGGGCTGCCTGACAATGGGGTCCACTGTCAGTTTCTATTTAACACACCCGAATCGGTACGCACTGTGAGCCGTTAGATTAGAGGGGATCTGACGGCTGCGGGTCGTCCTCGTCGGCGACGAGCTCCGACGAGCTCTAACCCTATCCGGCGACCAGGAGGGTCCAGGGATGAAGGTTACCGGCGTCTAGCGGGGTCGGCGAGGCGGGCAAACGACCGAGGCGACGTCGGCGAGTCGAGGGAGGGTCGCGGCGGCTCCTGAGGTGGACGAATTCGAGGGCTCGGTCTTCAGCGTCTCCGGCGGCCTCCGGTGGTGGAATTGGGGCGGCGTAGTGGCTAATGTGAAGGGGAAGAGGTGCAAGGAGAGCAAGGAGAGGTAGGGGAGCAAGGTGGTGTGGAGCTTTGAGGCAGGGGCGCCTTCCTTTTATAGCGGCGCGTGGTGGCCGTGGTGGAGCGGGGCAGTTGAGCACGGCGACAACGTTACGGGCGACGAAAGGGCAGGGCGACATCATAGAACGGTGGGCAACGTTGAGGCGGTCCCGGGGAGCGTCAACACGCGGAAAACCATGCACAGAATCGTGCGGGTGAGGTCATCGTCCTGGCGGACAGTGGCGGCGGACGTCGACCCTAGCGTCGTCTACAGGGCGCCGGCGAGCCAATGAGCTTGTCTCAGAGGTTGCTGAGATCATGGCGGTCCTGTAGGAGAGAGGAGAAGGCAGGGAGTGGGCTGTGTCGACGGGGACGGGCAGTGTACTGGCGTGCCCGTGGCCATGCTGGTGCACGCGCTGGCGAGGCCGAGGGCGGTGACCACGTGCTTGTCCGAGTGTGTTGTCGTGTTCTCTCCGACTCACGATGATGTCTAGCTTGCTCAGCAACGTCGTGGTGATCTGCAGGACATGGTGTGGCAGGGCTGAGGTGAGAGGAGAAGAGGATGACATGGTGGTGACTATGGTGATTGGCATGGTGATGTCCTTGGTGTTCCGATGCAATAATTTGGTTTCTGGGTCCATAGCTTGGTCAAGTGGGGTGAGACAAGGTGGTTTGACATGGGGAGCTAGGTTGGAGAGGCTAGAGGGTGCATAGTTGAGTAATGCCAACATGTATGTGTGATATATGCAAAGATAAAGGCAAGGTTTGTGGCATGGTGATCAAGCAATGATAGGTGAGGTCATAGTACTGGTTAGAGGTACAAATCTACTATAGATGAGGTACAAGTGAGGGAGAGAGGAGGTGGTACAAAGTTGGTGGGAGTGGGTGTACTCTAATCTTACTCTATGTAACAACTTGTTCACAAGCAATGGTCTCACTTGGGTTTGACTTTTGGCCAAAATTCTGCATGGATATGTTCTAAATGATATTGGTCAACCACTCATGGCATTGGTTTGATTTTTGAAATTGATTTGCAAAGATTCTAAATTTGGAGGGAATCTAGAATCTAATTCAACATAGCATCTTGGCTTGACTAATTTGAGCAATGGTCAACGATCTGGTCAAAGTGGTCAACATCAAAGTTGCTCATCTTGATGAGGTTTTGGATGAGGTGCAAAGAGTTGTTAGGGTTTGGTTTAAGAATCTCTTAATAGAAGAGCTCAAAGTGGGTAAGATAATATAAAATGGCCAAATGACCATTATCATATATAAGTTGCATTTGAATTGTTCTTTGCTTTGATTTGGGTTTCTTTGATGCAATTGTGTTTGTTTATCTATACCTAATAATAAAGAAAATAAGGCTTCTTGTTCGTCCGTCTATTATTACCCCTATTTTCATGTTGATATTACACCAACTGCCACCGCTTAGTTAGAAAAACGTTTCGTTTCTCTTCCTCCCGTCTCCAAAGTCTGTTCCTCCTTAAGATAAAAATCTCACCCAATTTAGCGCTGCCCGCCGGAATGCCTCCTCTGCCGGCGTCCACCACAGGACCCCTCCCTTCCCTGCTCCTCTCCTCCGTTCTCCTCGCGCGGAATCTCCACCGGAATCAGAACGAGCACCTAGAGACTGGCGCGGCCGCGCGGGAAGGGAGGCAGCGGCGCCTCGCCTCCACCCGAGAGATCCGTTCTTGGAGGGGTCCGATCCGTGCTCCTCGCACCTGATGTGGCGGTGGCCTCACATGAGAACGGTGGCACCCTAGGATCTTCTCCATTTAATTCCGCCCCCCACCCCCTCCGTATCTTGGGGAAATCAGGCCGGCGAGCTCATGTTGCGCCGTGCTTGTTCCGGACGGTGTCGTCCAGCGAGTCCGGGGGCATCACGTGGCTTGGGAACACTGAATATCTTGGAGGCGGACATGTTGGTGACGGTCATGCGCTCAGAGCTGGAGCAGAGCACACTGCTGTTGAGTTATCGATGTACCAATCTATCTGTATCTCCCAGGTTTGCTGATGCTCTGCAGGCAGGCAAATGCTAGAGTAGATCCTCCATCGAGCAATGCAGATGTGCTGGTTGGGTAATCATAATGTTTAGGTACACACGTATATAAGCATCAATAAGCTGTGGAGCCTATTACGTTACAGTAGGAATGCACATCAATACGAGAATATCAGTTGTGAATCTGAAATGTTAGCACTACCAGTGAACGAGAATATCAGTTGTGAATCTGAAATTGCTGGAAAGATAGAAGCAGGGGTCTGCAAACACACAAAAAAATGAGCAAATATGTGTCTGCAAGATTACATTTAACTACCATAATTCAAAACATTTATGATCACAACAAAAACTATATGTAATGAAGGAGGAGCCAGTGTGAAAATTGCAATCCAGTTTACGAATGTACATCAATATCCATGTCCCGCAAAAAAGAGGTGCTATCTCTCGCAAAAAAAAAAAATCCATGTATAAAGAAATGTGATTTTTCTCGTTTTGAGGTTTGCGTTGCAACAATAACAACATGTGCTGATGAAATTTAAAAAAAATTCTCTGTTTAAGTTTTCTATTGCACATCTTTTTTGACTTTTTATGCACTTTTTTAAAGAATGTTTGGTCGTATTTATGTGACAGACTGTCTTGGCAATGTGTTCTATCCATGGTTTGGAATTTCGGTTTTGGAAATATTTCGCCCACTATTTTCAGTGATTTCAGTTTTTTATTTCTGCCAAAGTGCCAAAATTTTCTCTAAAAATTATTTAAATATTCAAAAATATTGCCGTCTCGGCAATGTGTTCTATCCATGGTTTGGAATTTCAGTTTCAGAAATATTTCGTCCACTACTGAAATCACTTCAATTCAATGAATTTCAATGATTCCGGATTTTATTCCTGCCAAAGTGCCAAAATTTTCTCTAAAAATGCATTTAAAGATTCAAAAATGTTAGCACTAACAATGAACGAGAATATCAGTTATAAATCTAAAATTTTGCTGGAAAGATAGAAGGGGTCTACAAACACACGCAAAAAAGAAGTAAATATGTGTCCGCATGATTACATTTAACTAGCATAATTCAAAATATTTAACTGATCACAACAAAAAATATATGTAATGAGGGAAATCGGTGTGAAAATTGCAATAGAGTAATCCATATAAATAAGAAGGGAAAAGGAGACAAGTGTCAAAATAAGGAGCCAGGGTCTAGGTAGCTTGGATTCGGCTAATCCATTGCAACAGATGGGCTCTCGATGTTGGACCCTTTGAGACTAGGTGACGCTGCCCCCTTTCCGTTCTTGCCATAATCTACGTTGTCCGGTCTCTTCACCTCCTACAGGCGCTCGACGACATTGAGATGGAGTGGAGGCCGCCAACCTAACTCCTTCCTGCCACCATTAGAGGTCACTCTCTCTACCTCTAGCAACCAAAAGCTGCAGCCTCCTTTCATCCGACCGCGGTCGTTGAGGACCTCTACCAATGTGTCGCTAGAGGCCTTGTCGGACGTATTTTCTATCCCGTTGCAACGCACGGGCACATTTCCTAGTCATATATAAACATTCTACAAGCAAGAGATCAAGCAATGGTGGCCTTTGGTGAAGATTTGAAAAATTGGCCTTATGTGTATGTGAGTGAAATTGGGAATTCCTCACCATTTGATTTCTCTCCAATTTATTTGATATTTCTTGACTCAAATGTGATTCTTATTAGTTTAGAAACATTTCCCAACCATTGAAACCAATTCAAATGGTCTTGCTCAAAGATTGGCAAAAATGGCCATAAACACATAAGAGGTGAAAATCCAAATTTCTTGATTTCTTATTTTATTTTCCTTGGCTTTATTTGGGCAAGGTCTAGGGTCCATGTGATGTGAGATTAAGTTTAAAGATGGTTTCACACCATTTGGGTAAGGTCTAGATGCTTAGAACAAGATTTGGGAAAAATGGCTAAGTGCCACATATGCCTCTATGCATAGGTTGCATTTGAATTTTTATTTGACTTGGCTTGACCCAAATGGTGTTGTTGAGTGTTGAAATGGTATATAGGAGTGATCCCACCATTCACAACAAGTCTTAGGGTCAAGCTTCTCAAATTCACAAATTTGCATTTTACTCTCATATGCCTCTATGGCATTTTTAGTTTCTTTTTATTTTCTTTGGTTTCACTTTGGATTGGGTTTGATAAGTGCTAGATAGGGTGTATGAAGGTTTTCCAAACCTCTAAACAAAGTAGAAAGGTCTAGGGTAAAGATTTGTAAAAATAGCCATAGGCACATATACATTTTTCTTATTTAATTTCCTTTTATTTTATTTCAGCTAGGATGGTGAAAAGAGGGGTGAGGTTTAGGGTTTAAGATTATTTCAAAACTACTATTACAAGCAAACATGGCAATAGCACAAGAATTAAACAAGATATCTAAGTATCAAACTTAATTTAATAAAAGTTTTTGTTGGTTCCAAAATTTGGAACTAGGGAAATTCATTTGTTTGTTTTTGAAATTTTTGGGATGTTACAAACCCTTCCCCCTTAAACAAATCTTGTCCCAGAGATTTTAAGAAAAGTTAGGTTCCTAAAAGAGATTGTGCATTTTATTAACAAGTAGACATACTTGGCATGGTCGCAGGGTGCTTCTCGAGCTTCGGTGGCGGTCATGTGGTAGAGACGGCCGTTGTTGTTGTTCTGATTCCTTCTTCCGACAAAGCGGTGCTTGTTGCTAGCGAGGTGCAGGGGTATTGGGGGTTGTCTTGGCAAGCTTCTTGGGGCATTCATTGGAGTAATGACCCACAGGTTCCACATTTATAGCAGGTTACCGTTGACTTGTCCTTTGGGTCAATGGGTACGACATTGCTTCCAGATCCTTGGGGCATTGTTGGCGGCTTTCATCGGGCACTTATTAGAGTAATGACCAGTAACACCACATTCATAGCAAGTCACAGTGGACTTGTCTCTAGGGGCATGGTTGGGTATTGGGATGAGCAGCTCCAGTGATGCTATCCTCACGCGGAGGCGGGCAATGAGGTAGTCCTTCTTGGCGTG
>NC_061508.1:277701584-277726696 GCF_022539505.1 Lolium rigidum
ATTGGGGTGTTACAAATACTATCAACTCTAGTAAGGGGGTCTAAGCTCTAGTTTTATTTGCATAAAGCCAGTTTTATTTCATAAGCACTTTAACAATCAAAAACCTTCATTTGCTCAACTAATTCAAGTGGGAACATTAGTGTCATTCCCACAACTCAGTTGTGATTCAAAGTCAAAGTCACCTTTCAATTCAAATCACAAGTCACCATTCATATTTTTCAGAAAAGTTCTGATGACGGAACAGTATGGCCTTTCCAACTGTCCATAACCGAGGACGCGGCTATTCGAATAGGTTTAACTCTGCAGAGGGTGTACACTTGTGCCACAACAATTGCAATAGTTCGTCCGGGGTAACTGGCCCTAATTTATCGTACGCAGTACGCGAACTACCAATCCTAACCTTTCATTTACATACCCTAGTATAGGCACCTCTCCCCATGAGCTTGGCCTCCCAGTGAAGATAGACAGTCAGCTTGGGAACTGCACAGGGCTTGGGCCGGACATTCACCTCATTTCACGTCATTTCACATCATTCCTTTTGTAGAGGCAGCCTCCAGCATAACCCCGATGACGCTTGTTCAGAGGGAACCCATACTAAAATACATAAGTTTCCAGCTAAGCCTTACCCGGATTCGGGTATTGTGGGGGTACTTGTAAAATTGGAATGGTATCGCATCCGAACCCAACCATCGGTTTTTGTAAAATTCACCAAGTCATTCACCAGTTATATTCACCTTCAAAATCTCTCAATAGAATGACTCATCATTCCAAGGTTTTCAAAGTCATTTCAATTCACAAGTTCCCAACTAGAGTAGTCACTTTTAATATTGAGCACTAGCAACTAGTTATGAGGGGTGCTAAGTATCTTGGAGCTTGCTAGGCTAAGTGTGATGCTCTTGTACTACTCTAAGACTAATCAAGTGAATCATAAATCAAAAAGTACTTTGATAAAACAAAAGTAAATAAAGCTTGTAAAGTAAAACTGGGAAATAGGATCATAAGCATAAAGTAAATGGGGTAATGCCTTGCTCATGGTGAGCTTTGCACTTTGCAAGAGTATTATCTTGCAAGAATATTAGCTTGCCTTGATTGGGGTAGTGGTCAAAGTTCTCTTCTTCTTCTTGGTAGAATACCTCCTCCTCTTGATAGACTCCGGTACTAGCGTCTATAAACGAATACGAGGATACAATCACCATACAACACTTAAGTATTCTTAATTAGCCTTAATGGCTCACACAATTTATCTAGCATCATTACTTAACATTTATCCAACAATTATTCTAGGGTTTCCTTATTTAACATTAGGAAAATAATTTCCTCTCATTGAAAGTTGAAATTAGGGTTTCTCTTTGGTTTGGAGAAATAATTTCCTCTCATTGAATCTTCTTAAGATTTAATCTTCTCAAATAACCAGGGGTGATCCCATGTTGACCAAGGTCAACACTTCACACTTAGTATTTGAGAAAAGTGATTTAAATGAGATTCATCATCTCGTGTGTTTTAAATAACCTTTGCAATTTAAATACTATGTTGATTTAAATTCTACAAGTGAGCAAGTATGAGCCTAAGCATTTAAAGGTCAACACATTACTTCATATCACTTGTGAGAATGATTTAAATGAGGTGCTACACCTCATAGATTTAAATTCCTAAAATTTGAAATAGTTTAAATGGGCTAGTATTGACTACATAGCCAATATTCTGCTTCTAGCCCATGATCATATACAGAACATATATCATATTTTCACATAATAAATTAGAGTTTGTTAAATGTGAATTATGAGAGGTGGAATCACCTCAAAATTCAAAAGGGTTGATTTTTAATAATTATTCTAAGTCAGAAAAGTCTATGTCTTGTTTATTTTGCTACTTTAATTCTACAACAGCTATTGGTTTGAATCTAGTGGCATTGGATAGATAATTTCACAGGCTTTCCAACCATATGAAATTCACTAAAAATGGCCAAGTAGATTTGGAGATATTTGATTTCTAGCAAAGCATCTGATAGCAATTTAAATGAAAAAGAATTAAACAACATTTGAATTCAAACGGGGGCGGGAACGGAGTTGGGCCGGCCCAGCTGTGGCCTGGCGCTCAGCGGGCTGCCTGACAGTGGGGTCCACTGTCAGTTTCTATTTAACACACCCGAATCGGTACGCACTGTGAGCCGTTAGATTAGAGGGGATCGGACGGCTGCGGGTCGTCCTCGTCGGCGACGAGCTCCGACGAGCTCTAACCCTATCCGGCGACCAGGAGGGTCCAGGGATGAAGGTTACCGGCGTCTAGCGGGGTCGGCGAGGCGGGCAAACGACCGAGGCGACGTCGGCGAGTCGAGGGAGGGTCGCGGCGGCTCCTGAGGTGGACGAATTCGAGGGCTCGGTCTTCAGCGTCTCCGGCGGCCTCCGGTGGTGGAATTGGGGCAGCGTAGTGGCTAATGTGAAGGGGAAGAGGTGCAAGGAGAGCAAGGAGAGGTAGGGGAGCAAGGTGGTGTGGAGCTTTGAGGCAGGGGCGCCTTCCTTTTATAGCGGCGCGTGGTGGCCGTGGTGGAGCGGGGCAGTTGAGCACGGCGACAACGTTACGGGCGACGAAAGGGCAGGGCGACATCATAGAACGGTGGGCAACGTTGAGGCGGTCCTGGGGAGCGTCAACACGCGGAAAACCATGCACAGAATCGTGCGGGTGAGGTCATCGTCCTGGCGGACAGTGGCGGCGGACGTCGACCCTAGCGTCGTCTACAGGGCGCCGGCGAGCCAATGAGCTTGTCTCAGAGGTTGCTGAGATCATGGCGGTCCTGTAGGAGAGAGGAGAAGGCGAGGGAGTGGGCTGTGTCGACGGGGACGGGCGGTGTCTGGCGTGCCCGTGGCCATGCTGGGTGCACGCGCCGGCGAGGCCGAGGGCGGTGACCACGTGCTTGTCCGAGTCTGCTGTCGTGTACTCTCTGACTCACGATGATGTCTAGCTGGCTCAGCAACGTCAGGGTGATCTGCAGGACATGGTGTGGCAGGGCTGAGGTGAGAGGAGAAGAGGATGACATGGTGGTGACTATGGTGATTGGCATGGTGCTGTCCTTGGTGTTACGATGCAATAATTTGGTTTACGGGTCCATAGCTTGGTCAAGTGGGGTGAGACAAGGTGGTTTGACATGGGGAGCTAGGTTGGAGAGGCTAGAGGGTGCATAGTTGAGTAATGCCAACATGTATGTGTGATATATGCAAAGATAAAGGCAAGGTTTGTGGCATGGTGATCAAGCAATGATAGGTGAGGTCATAGTACTGGTTAGAGGTACAAATCTACTATAGATGAGGTACAAGTGAGGGAGAGAGGAGGTGGTACAAAGTTGGTGGGAGTGGGTGTACTCTAATCTTACTCTATGTAACAACTTGTTCACAAGCAATGGTCTCACTTGGGTTTGACTTTTGGCCAAAATTCTGCATGGATATGTTCTAAATGATATTGGTCAACCACTCATGGCATTGGTTTGATTTTTGAAATTGATTTGCAAAGATTCTAAATTTGGAGGGAATCTAGAATCTAATTCAACATAGCATCTTGGCTTGACTAATTTGAGCAATGGTCAACGATCTGGTCAAAGTGGTCAACATCAAAGTTGCTCATCTTGATGAGGTTTTGGATGAGGTGCAAAGAGTTGTTAGGGTTTGGTTTAAGAATCTCTTAATAGAAGAGCTCAAAGTGGGTAAGATAATATAAAATGGCCAAATGACCATTATCATATATAAGTTGCATTTGAATTGTTCTTTGCTTTGATTTGGGTTTCTTTGATGCAATTGTGTTTGTTTATCTATACCTAATAATAAAGAAAATAAGGCTTCTTGTTCGTCCGTCTATTATTACCCCTATTTTCATGTTGATATTACACCAACTGCCACCGCTTAGTTAGAAAAAACGTTTCGTTTCTCTTCCTCCCGTCTCCAAAGTCTGTTCCTCCTTAAGATAAAAATCTCACCCAATTTAGCGCTGCCCGCCGGAATGCCTCCTCTGCCGGCGTCCACCACAGGACCCCTCCCTTCCCTGCTCCTCTCCTCCGTTCTCCTCGCGCGGAATCTCCACCGGAATCAGAACGAGCACCTAGAGACCGGCGCGGCCGCGCGGGAAGGGAGAGCAGCGGCGCCTCGCCTCCACCCGAGAGATCCGTTCTTGGAGGGGTCCGATCCGTGCTCCTCGCACCTGATGTGGCGGTGGCCTCACATGAGAACGGTGGCACCCTAGGATCTTCTCCATTTAATTCCGCCCCCCACCCCCTCCGTATCTTGGGGAAATCAGGCCGGCGAGCTCATGTTGCGCCGTGCTGTTCCAGACGGTGTCGTCCAGCCAGATCCGGGGGCATCACGTGGCTTGGGAACACCGAATATCTTGGAGGCGGACATGTTGGTGACGGTCATGCGCTCGGAAGCTGGAGCGAGCACACTTCGTTGTTGAGTTATCGATGTACCAATCTATACTGTATCTCCCGGGTTTGTCGATGCTCTGCGAGCGAGGCAAATGCTAGAGTAGATCCTCCATCGAGCAATGCGGATGTGCTGGTTGGGTAATCATAATGTTTAGGTACACACGTATATAAGCATCAATAAGGCTGTGGAGCCTATTACGTTACGGTAGGAATGCACATCAATACGAGAATATCGGTTGTGAATCTGAAATGTTAGCACTACCGAGTGAACGAGAATATCAGTTGTGAATCTGAAATTGCTTGGAAAGATAGAAGCGAGGGTCCGCAAACACACAAAAAAATGAGCAAATATGTGTCCGCAAGATTACATTTAACTACCATAATTCAAAACATTTATGATCACAACAAAAACTATATGTAATGAAGGAGGAGCCAGTGTGAAAATTGCAATCCAGTTTACGAATGTACATCAATATCCATGTCCCGCAAAAAAGAGGTGCTATCTCTCGCAAAAAAAAAAATCCATGTATAAAGAAATGTGATTTTTCTCGTTTTGAGGTTTGCGTTGCAACAATAACAACATGTGCTGATGAAATTTAAAAAAAAATTCTCTGTTTAAGTTTTCTATTGCACATCTTTTTTGACTTTTTATGCACTTTTTTAAAGAATGTTTGGTCGTATTTATGTGACAGACTGTCTTGGCAATGTGTTCTATCCATGGTTTGGAATTTCGGTTTTGGAAATATTTCGCCCACTATTTTCAGTGATTTCAGTTTTTTATTTCTGCCAAAGTGCCAAAATTTTCTCTAAAAATTATTTAAATATTCAAAAATATTGCCGTCTCGGCAATGTGTTCTATCCATGGTTTGGAATTTCAGTTTCAGAAATATTTCGTCCACTATCGAAATCACTTCAATTCAATGAATTTCAATGATTCCGGATTTTATTCCTGCCAAAGTGCCAAAATTTTCTCTAAAAATGCATTTAAAGATTCAAAAATGTTAGCACTAACAATGAACGAGAATATCAGTTATAAATCTAAAATTTTGCTGGAAAGATAGAAGGGGTCTACAAACACACGCAAAAAAGAAGTAAATATGTGTCCGCATGATTACATTTAACTAGCATAATTCAAAATATTTAACTGATCACAACAAAAAATATATGTAATGAGGGAAATCGGTGTGAAAATTGCAATAGAGTAATCCATATAAATAAGAAGGGAAAAGGAGACAAGTGTCAAAATAAGGAGCCAGGGTCTAGGTAGCTTGGATTCGGCTAATCCATTGCAACAGATGGGCTCTCGATGTTGGACCCTTTGAGACTAGGTGACGCTGCCCCCTTTCCGTTCTTGCCATAATCTACGTTGTCCGGTCTCTTCACCTCCTACAGGCGCTCGACGACATTGAGATGGAGTGGAGGCCGCCAACCTAACTCCTTCCCTGCCACCATTAGAGGTCACTCTCTCTACCTCTAGCAACCAAAAGCTGCAGCCTCCTTTCATCCGACCGCGGTCGTTGAGGACCTCTACCAATGTGTCGCTAGAGGCCTTGTCGGACGTATTTTCTATCCCGTTGCAACGCACGGGCACATTTCCTAGTCATATATAAACATTCTACAAGCAAGAGATCAAGCAATGGTGGCCTTTGGTGAAGATTTGAAAAATTGGCCTTATGTGTATGTGAGTGAAATTGGGAATTCCTCACCATTTGATTTCTCTCCAATTTATTTGATATTTCTTGACTCAAATGTGATTCTTATTAGTTTAGAAACATTTCCCAACCATTGAAACCAATTCAAATGGTCTTGCTCAAAGATTGGCAAAAATGGCCATAAACACATAAGAGGTGAAAATCCAAATTTCTTGATTTCTTATTTTATTTTCCTTGGCTTTATTTGGGCAAGGTCTAGGGTCCATGTGATGTGAGATTAAGTTTAAAGATGGTTTCACACCATTTGGGTAAGGTCTAGATGCTTAGAACAAGATTTGGGAAAAATGGCTAAGTGCCACATATGCCTCTATGCATAGGTTGCATTTGAATTTTTATTTGACTTGGCTTGACCCAAATGGTGTTGTTGAGTGTTGAAATGGTATATAGGAGTGATCCCACCATTCACAACAAGTCTTAGGGTCAAGCTTCTCAAATTCACAAATTTGCATTTTACTCTCATATGCCTCTATGGCA
The DNA here is from genome assembly GCF_022539505.1 of Lolium rigidum. Lineage (NCBI taxonomy): Eukaryota > Viridiplantae > Streptophyta > Magnoliopsida > Poales > Poaceae > Lolium > Lolium rigidum. Next base: position 277,708,179 of record NC_061508.1, read on the forward strand.
TTTTTAGTTTCTTTTTATTTTCTTTGGTTTCACTTTGGATTGGGTTTGATAAGTGCTAGATAGGGTGTATGAAGGTTTTCCAAACCTCTAAACAAAGTAGAAAGGTCTAGGGTAAAGATTTGTAAAAATAGCCATAGGCACATATACATTTTTCTTATTTAATTTCCTTTTATTTTATTTCAGCTAGGATGGTGAAAAGAGGGGTGAGGTTTAGGGTTTAAGATTATTTCAAAACTACTATTACAAGCAAACATGGCAATAGCACAAGAATTAAACAAGATATCTAAGTATCAAACTTAATTTAATAAAAGTTTTTGTTGGTTCCAAAATTTGGAACTAGGGAAATTCATTTTGTTTGTTTTTGAAATTTTTGGGATGTTACAAACCCTTCCCCCTTAAACAAATCTTGTCCCGAGATTTTAAGAAAAGTTAGGTTCCTAAAAGAGATTGTGCATTTTATTAACAAGTAGACATACTTGGCATGGTCTGGGGTGCTTCCTGAGCTTCAGTGGCAGTCATGTGGTAGAGACGGCCGTTGTTGTTGTTCTGATTCCTTCTTCCGACAAAGCGGTGCTGTTGCTAAGCAGGTGCAGGGGTATTGGGGGTTGTCTTGGCAAGCTTCTTGGGGCATTCATTGGAGTAATGACCCACAGTTCCACATTTATAGCAGGTTACCGTTGACTTGTCCTTTGGGTCAATGGGTACAGCATTGCTTCCAGTCCTTGGGGCATTGTTGGCGGCTTTCATCGGGCACTTATTAGAGTAATGACCAGTAACACCACATTCATAGCAAGTCACAGTGGACTTGTCTCTAGGGGCATGGTTGGGTATTGGGATGAGCAGCTCCAGTGATGCTATCCTCACGCGGAGGCGGGCAATGAGGTAGTCCTTCTTGGCGTGCTGATGGCGAAGTGCCTTGCGCTCCATTGCAAGGATGTTGATGGTGTCAGTCATCTTGGCGTGCTCAATGTGCATCTGGTTGGCCTGGGCACGGGAATTGTTGCGGGTAGGAGGGGCCATCTGAACAATGAGGTAGATCATCAGATAAGAGGGAAATTTCTATGGTTTGTTTGAGATAAAATTTGAAAAGTTTCAAAACTTGAGTAGTGTTGAGGGGGTAAAAGCCAACAACACCTTTTTCGTTCATACCAAACCATCACACATTACAAAACTAACACACCGTTTGTTTTAAGAACCATTCCTTCGTTCTACGATACAAGGGACATGATACCAAACTCACACTTAGTGCTCTCTTGCTAAAAATTTACGCAAGTGCTCTAGTGACACTACTCTTCATCTTGAATGGTGGTTTCTTCGTCTTCATAGGCGAGATGCTTGTCGTTGGTATAAGGCACGGATGCTGTCCAATTCCTTGCGGGTCTTGTGCAGTATGAAGTCAAGGTGTGCAAAATTTTATGGAGCAGTACAAAGAAAAGTAGAGCATGTCTTTTTGAAAAGATCTCAAGGATAAGAGTGCGAATAAGTTTTCAGAAATAGCCTTTTAAAAAGGATCTCAAGGAGAAGGGTAAGAATAAATTTCCAGAAATAATCTTTTTGAAAAGATTTCAAGGATAAGAGGGAGAATAATTTTTTATAAATATTCACTTTCTTTGTTTTGAAACTAAGTTTTTCAGACGTCCATTCTAACTAGGGTCCCCTAAGGTCAAACAATGGCTCTGATACCAACTTGTCAACACCCGGATTTTTAAGTCCAGATGCCTATTATGCCATTCCTCGCAATCCCAGGAATATTGTTTTTGCGAGACATAATAGATTGATATCACAACACATCATTCATTACAACCCATAGTCATCTTACAAATAAAGGATCACATGATCCAGTCTCATTACAATAATAGAAGTTCTATTTATTCATTACATAACACATAGCGGAAGCGAAAGTAGCGTAGTAGTAGTCCATCTATTCCACAGGCAACTGTTGACGTCAGGAGTGATCCTAGTTGTCGTAGACGTCCTGGTGTCCTTCTTCCGGGTTCTGGTACTCCTCTTCATAGTCTGGCCATTTGAATAGCTAGGGACACAGCCATGAGTACTTTAAAGTACTCGCAAACTAATACTAAGGTAAATACTATCAACTCTAGTAAGGGGGTTCTAAGCTCTAGTTTTATTTGCATAAAGCCAGTTTTATTTCATAAGCACTTTAACAATCAAAAACCTTCATTTGCTCAACTAACTCAAGTGGGAACATTAGTGTCATTCCCACAACTCAGTTGTGATTCAAAGTCAAAGTCACCTTTCAATTCAAATCACAAGTCACCATTCATATTTTTCAGAAAAGTTCTGATGACGGAACAGTATGGCCTTTACAACTGTCCATATCCGAGGACGCGGCTATTCGAATAGGTTTAACTCTGCAGAGGGTGTACACTTGTGCCACAACAATTGCAATAGTTCGTCAGGGGTAACTGGCCCTAATTTATCGTACGCAGTACGCGAACTACCAATCCTAACATTTCATTTACATACCCTAGTATAGGCACCTCTCCCCATGAGCTTGGCCTCCCAGTGAAGACAGACGATCGACTCAGGAACTGCACGAGGGCTTGGGCCGGACATTCACCTCATTTCACGTCATTTCACATCATTCCTTTTGTAGAGGCAGCCTCCGAGCATAACCCCGATGACGCTTGTTCGGAGGGAACCCATACTAAGATACATAAGTTTCCAGCTAAGCCTTACCCGGATTCGGGTATTGTGGGGGTACTTGTAAAATTGGAATGGTATCGCATCCGAACCCAACCATCAGCTTTTGTAAAATTCACCAAGTCATTCACCAGTTATATTCACCTTCAAAATCTCTCAATAGAATGACTCATCATTCCAAGGTTTTCAAAGTCATTTCAATTCACAAGTTCCCAACTAGAGTAGTCACTTTTAATATTGAGCACTAGCAACTAGTTATGAGGGGTGCTAAGTATCTTGGAGCTTGCTAGGCTAAGTGTGATGCTCTTGTACTACTCTAAGACTAATCAAGTGAATCATAAATCAAAAAGTACTTTGATAAAACAAAAGTAAATAAAGCTTGTAAAGTAAAACTAGGAAATAGGATCATAAGCATAAAGTAAATGGGGTAATGCCTTGCTCATGGTGAGCTTTGCACTTTGCAAGAGTATTATCTTGCAAGAATATTAGCTTGCCTTGATTGGGGTAGTGGTCAAAGTTCTCTTCTTCTTCTTGGTAGAATACCTCCTCCTCTTGATAGACTCCGGTACTAGCGTCTATAAACGAATACGAGGATACAATCACCATACAACACTTAAGTATTCTTAATTAGCCTTAATGGCTCACACAATTTATCTAGCATCATTACTTAACATTTATCCAACAATTATTCTAGGGTTTCCTTATTTAACATTAGGAAAATAATTTCCTCTCATTGAAAGTTGAAATTAGGGTTTCTCTTTGGTTTGGAGAAATAATTTCCTCTCATTGAATCTTCTTAAGATTTAATCTTCTCAAATAACCAGGGGTGATCCCATGTTGACCAAGGTCAACACTTCACACTTAGTATTTGAGAAAAGTGATTTAAATGAGATTCATCATCTCATGTGTTTTAAATAACCTTTGCAATTTAAATACTATGTTGATTTAAATTCTACAAGTGAGCAAGTATGAGCCTAAGCATTTAAAGGTCAACACATTACTTCATATCACTTGTGAGAATGATTTAAATGAGGTGCTACACCTCATAGATTTAAATTCCTAAAATTTGAAATAGTTTAAATGGGCTAGTATTGACTACATAGCCAATATTCTGCTTCTAGCCCATGATCATATACAGAACATATATCATATTTTCACATAATAAATTAGAGTTTGTTAAATGTGAATTATGAGAGGTGGAATCACCTCAAAATTCAAAAGGGTTGATTTTTAATAATTATTCTAAATCAGAAAAGTCTATGTCTTGTTTATTTTTCTACTTTAATTCTACAACAGCTATTGGTTTGAATCCAGTGGCATTGGATAGATAATTTCACAGGCTTTCCAACCATATGAAATTCACTAAAAATGTCCAAGTAGATTTGGAGATATTTGATTTCTAGCGAAGCATCTGATAGCAATTTAAATGAAAAAGAATTAAACAACATTTGAATTCAAACGGGGGCGGGAACGGAGTTGGGCCGGCCCAGCTGTGGCTTGGCGCTCAGCGGGCTGCCTGATAGTGGGGTCCACTATCAGTTTCTATTTAAGACACCCGAATCGGTACGCACTGTGAGCCGTTAGATTAGAGGGGATCGGACGGCTGCGGGTCGTCCTCGTCGGCGACGAGCTCCGATGAGCTCTAACCCTAGCCGGCGACCAGGAGGGTCCAGGGAGGAAGGTTACCGGCGTCTAGCGGGGTCGGCGAGGCGGGCAAACGACCGAGGCGACGTCGGCGAGTCGAGGGAGGGTCGCGGCGGCTCCTGAGGTGGACGAATTCGAGGGCTCGGTCTTCAGCGTCTCCGGCGGCCTCCGGTGGTGGAATTGGGGCGGCGTAGTGGCTAATGTGAAGGGGAAGAGGTGCAAGGAGAGCAAGGAGAGGCAGGGGAGCAAGGTGGTGTGGAGCTTTGAGGTAGGGGCGCCTTCCTTTTATAGCGGCGCGTGGTGGCCGTGGTGGAGCGGGGCAGTTGAGCACGGCGACGACGTTACGGGCGACGAAAGGGCAGGGCGACGTCATAGAACAGTGGGCAACGTTGAGGCGGTCCTGGGGAGCGTCAACGCGCGGAAAACCATGCACAGAATCATGCGGGCGAGGTCATCGTCCTGGCGGACAGTGGCGGCGGACGTCGACCCTAGCGTCGTCTACAGGGCGCCGGCGAGCCAATGAGCATGTCTGAGAGGTTGCTAAGATCATGGCGGTCCTGTAGGAGAGAGGAGAGGGCAGGGAGTGGGCTGTGTCGATGGGGACGGGCAGTGTATTGGCGTGCCCGTGGCCATGCTGGTGCACGCGCTGGCGAGGCCGAAGGCGGTGACCACGTGATGTCCAGGGTGCTGTCGTGTTCTCTCTGACTCACGATGATGTCTAGCTTGCTCAGCAACGTCAGGGTGATCTGCAGGACATGGTGTGGCAGGGCTGAGGTGAGAGGAGAAGAGGATGACATGGTGGTGACTATGGTGATTGGCATGGTGCTGTCCTTGGTGTTCTGATGCAATAATTTGGTTTCTGAGTCCATAGCTTGGTCAAGTGGGGTGAGACAAGGTGGTTTGACATGGGGAGCTAGGTTGGAGAGGCTAGAGGGTGCATAGTTGAGTAATGCCAACATGTATGTGTGATATATGCAAAGATAAAGGCAAGGTGTGTGGCATGGTGATCAAGCAATGATAGGTGAGGTCATAGTACTGGTTAGAGGTACAAATCTACTATAGATGAGGTACAAGTGAGGGAGAGAGGAGGTGGTACAAAGTTGGTGGGAGTGGGTGTACTCTAATCTTACTCTATGTAACAACTTGTTCACAAGCAATGGTCTCACTTGGGTTTGACTTTTGGCCAAAATTCTGCATGGATAGGTTCTAAATGATATTGGTCAACCACTCATGGCATTGGTTTGATTTTTGAAATTGATTTGCAAAGATTCTAAATTTGGAGGGAATCTAGAATCTAATTCAACATAGCATCTTGGCTTGACTAATTTGAGCAATGGTCAACGATCTGGTCAAAGTGGTCAACATCAAAGTTACTCATCTTGATGAGGTCTTGGATGAGGTGCAAAGAGTTGTTAGGGTTTGGTTTAAGAATCTCTTAATAGAAGAGCTCAAAGTGGGTAAGATAATATAAAATGGCCAAATGACCATTATCATATATAAGTTGCATTTGAATTCTACTTTGCTTTGATTTGGTTTTCTTTGATGCAATTGTGTTTGTTTATCATATATAAACATTCTACAAGCAAGAGATCAAGCAATGGTGGCCTTTGGTGAAGATTTGCAAAATTGGCCTTATGTGTATGTGAGTGAAATTGGGAATTCCTCACCATTTGATTTCTCTCCAATTTATTTGATATTTCTTGACTCAAATGTGATTCTTATTAGTTTAGAAACATTTCCCAACCATTGAAACCAATTCAAATGGTCTTGCTCAAAGATTGGCAAAAATGGCCATAAACACATAAGAGGTGAAAATCCAAATTTCTTGATTTCTTATTTTATTTTCCTTGGCTTTATTTGGGCAAGGTCTAGGGTCCATGTGATGTGAGATTAAGTTTAAAGATGGTTTCACACCATTTGGGTAAGGTCTAGATGCTTAGAACAATATTTGGGAAAAATGGCTAAGTGCCACATATGCCTCTATGCATAGGTTGCATTTGAATTTTAATTTGACTTGGCTTGACCCAAATGGTGTTGTTGAGTGTTGAAATGGTATATAGGAGTAATCCCACCATTCACAACAAGTCTTAGGGTCAAGCTTCTCAAATTCACAAATTTGCATTTTACTCTCATATGCCTCTATGGCATTTTTAGTTTCTTTTTATTTTCTTTGGTTTCACTTTGGATTGGGTTTGATAAGTGCTAGATAGGGTGTATGAAGGTTTTCCAAACCTCTAAACAAAGTAGAAAGGTCTAGGGTAAAGATTTGTAAAAATAGCCATAGGCACATATACATTTTTCTTATTTAATTTCCTTTTATTTTATTTCAGCTAGGATGGTGAAAAGAGGGGTGAGGTTTAGGGTTTAAGATTATTTCAAAACTACTATTACAAGCAAACATGGCAATAGCACAAGAATTAAACAAGATCTCTAAGTATCAAACTTAATTTAATAAAAGTTTTTGTTGGTTCCAAAATTTGGAACTAGGGAAATTCATTTTGTTTGTTTTTGAAATTTTTGGGATGTTACAAGCATTGAAAATTAAAATGACCCACTCTATGGCAAAGTTCACAAATAAAAGGATAGAGGGCACAAACTTTTTCACCAAGATCATCTAGAACCCTAGACTACTTTCTAGTTTTTTCATTCCTGTGATGGATACAATATTCTTCTTCAATTTTATTCTTTTCACAAGGTCTATGAATTCCAAAAAAATTAACATGCTTATAGGAAATAGCATTTTCAGAAGTTTGAGCATGTTCTTTGCAATCATTAATAACAGTTTCATCCTTCATGCTGATGTCTTTAAAAGGTTCATGATACATGTACCAATTTTCTTTAGGAACATTAATATGAGAAGCAAAGGCTCTATAGAAATCGATCATAATTTGAGGATCAAGACCATATTTAGCACTAAGCTCTTGAAAATCAGCAGTTTGAGCGAAAGACTTAATGCAATCATACTCGTAGTTTATACCTGATTCTTTACCTTTGTTATTATCCCAATCTTCAGTGTTGCTTTGAATTCTTTCAAGAAGATCCCATCTAGCTTCAACCTTCTTACTTGTGAAAGATCCCTCCAAACAGGCATCTAGATAGTCCTTGTGGTGTCCTGAAAGCCTTGCATAAAAATTATTAATAATAACATTATGAGGGAGCTCATGAATGGGACATTTGAGCATTAGTGACTTCAATCTCCCCCATGCTTGGGAAATACTCTCTCCATCACGAGGATAAAAGTTATAAATGTAATTCCTATCTAGATGCACTTCATGAAGAGGATAAAATTTAGAGTAAAAGAGAGATTCAAGCTGTTTCCAATTCGATGGTTGTTCATCCAGCAGCCTATACCATTCTTTTGCTTTGTCCTTAAGTGACAATGGAACTAGTTTCCTCATAACATTTTCTCTTGATAAACCTGCAATCTCAAATAACTCACAAAGTTCTGTAAGTTTAGACAAGTGAACACTTGGATGGACTGATCCATCCCCTACATACTGATCATTCATAACCCTTTCAACAATTTTCATAGGTATTTTAAAAGGAATACTTTCAACAGGTGGATTTGGGATATCACAAGCATCATTCGAATTACCACATATTGGAGACAAAGCATTATCAAGGCAAAATACTTCTTCCAAAGCTGAGGAGCAAAAAAGATTATTTTTATATAAACTAGCTTCCCCAAGCTTGGGTTTTTCCATAGCATTAGCAGTAATTGCGTTCATACTAATAACATTTCTACTAGCATGAAAATAAGGTTCCATAGGTTTTTTTAATTTTCGCATCAAACACCCCATGTCCTAACTCAAGATAAATGTTATAAAGATCTCTAATTTTTTTTGTTGTTTTCCATTAAGCCTAACTAGTGAAATAAAAACAAGAAACAAAAAGATATAATTGCAGAATCTAAAGGAAATAGTTTCGAGCACTCACACACCGGCAACAGTGCTAGGAAATAGCTTAGTAGTCGGAGGATGTGAATACCTTTTACCTTACCTCCCCGGCAACGGCGCCAGAAAATAGCTTGATGTCTACGCACGCTTCTATTCCTGTAGACAGTGTTGGGCCTCCAAGAGCAGAGGTTTGTAGAACAGCAGCAAGTTTCCCTTAAGTGAATCACCCAAGGTTTATCAAACTCAGGGAAGTAGAGGTCAAAGATATCTCTCTCAAGCAACCCTGCAATTAAGATACAAGAAGTCTCTTGTGTCCCCAACACACCTAATACAAGTAATATGGATGATTGTAAGTAGTAATTGCAATCTGAAATAAAAATGGCAGCAAGCGAACATGTAGCAAAACTTGTTGGAAACGGTGTTTCAATGCTTAGAAATAAGGCCTAGGGATCGTACTTTCACTAGTGGACACTCTCAACAATGATCACATAATTGAATAAATAAATGCTACTCTCTAACACTCTCTTGTTGGATAACAAACACCATTCATTGTGTAGGACTACAAAAGTACACCTCAAGCCGGAGTAAACAAGCTCCACAACGTCATAAAGGAATCACACACGATGCGCACACTGTCACCATCACACCGTGGAGAGTGAATCCGGAGTTCATATTAAAGTAACCTCTAGAGTGCATAATAGACCGTTGCAATTTAGACCGAGTACTAACATAGCATACACACTTGTCACCAATAGCTATGAAAGGGGGAATAGATCACATCAATACTATCATAGTAATAGTTAACTTCATAATCTACCAGAGATTACAATCATAACCTACGCCAAGTACTACATGATGCACACACTGTCAACTTTACATCATGCAGGAGGAATAGACTACTTTAATAACATCACTAGAGTAGCACATAGATTAATAGTGATACAAAGCTCATGATCACATAAAGATCACACCATCGGAGAGAGAGATGAACCACATAGCTACCGGTAGAGCCCTCAGCCTCGGGGGAGAACTACTCCCTCCTCATCATGGGAGACAGCAACGGCGATGAAGATGGCGGTGGTGTCGATGGAGATGACTCCGGGGGCACTTCCCCGTCCCGGCGGCGTGCCGGAACAGAGATTCTGTCCCCCGAAACTTGTCTTCGCGATGGCGGCGGCTACGGAACTCTTCGTGGAATATCGTCGACTATGTTAGGGTTTTCGGAGACGGAGGAATATATAGGCGAAGGGGCGATGTCGGTGGAGTCCCGAGGGGCCCACCCCATATGGCAGCGTGGCCAGGGGTGGGGCCGCGCCCCCCTAGGGTGTGGCCGCCCCGTGGCTCCTCTTCGTCTCCTCTTCGGTGTTCTGGAAGCCTCCGTGGAAAATAAGACCGTGGGCTTTTGTTTCGTCCAATTCCGAGAATATTTCCTGTGTAGGATTTCTGAAACCAAAAACAGCAGAAAACAGGAACTGGCACTTCGGCATCTTGTTAATAGGTTAGTCCCGGAAAATGCATAAAAATGATATAAAGTGTATATAAAACATGTAGGTATTGTCATAAAACTAGCATGGAACATCAGAAATTATAGACACGTTGGAGACATATCAGCGACAGCATCAAAAGAGAAACAATAAACAAAAGACAAGAGGCAAGATGGTCTACTTGACCTCCGGCTTCGAGGAACTAGGGCAGGAGTTGGTTTGCACCCGAGGAAGGAGAGGATTTTCTTCGAGTTTGGCTTGGCAGCCTTAATCAAAGACTGCCACCTCTTCGTCTCCATCTTCTTCGCATCCCCAACCTTCGTCCAGTCGACGCTTTGTTGGCTGTCAGCAACTAGGGCAATGGTGCCTTCCACGCCAATCTTTAAGCCCTCTTGGCGGAGACCTAGCCCAAGATCTTCTTTGGGGATAAAGCACTTGGTGAGGGCAGCAAAAGTGTCGGGTTCCTCTTTCTTCCCGAAGAAATAAGGAAAGAGCCGCGACAGCCCCGACCTAGCATCAGCGATGCCCTGGCGAACTTCGTCTCCATGAATTTCAAGGAGAGACAGCGTGTCCAGAAGGCGATCAATGTCAGGAGTTTCCTGTTCAAAATCTTGGTCCGTTTTTCCTGTTGAAACAAAATCTTCGAGCTGTCAAGAGACGAATGTAAAAGCAAGTATCTGTGCTAAAACAAAGTTGATAAAAGCACTTACTAACAAAGCGACGACTCTGCGATTCTAACCGAGCGATGATCTCGTTCTCGCGAGCAGACTGCTGAGTCAGATTCTCGCTCAAGGAATTTTCCGTGTCATGAAGTCTTTTTCGAAGATCTTCGATAGTGGCAGCATCCAATTCAGCCTTCTTGCAAGCTTTTTCACTTTGCTCTAACTTGAGAGCAAGAGCATCAGCTCGCTTGTTAGCTTCAGCAAGGTCCCCTAGGAAAAAGGATGACAAATGTCACGACAAAATAAAAGAGGAGAATTTGTTTAGTGGATTGCAGCAAGAAAAGAATACCTTCAAGCTTTTTGGCATGGTCACGGTACCCATCGAATTGGGTACCAAGAAGAATAAATTCCTTCATCAAAGGCTGACAGGAAAAATGGAGGAGGAGAAGTCAACATAGGAAGTAAAATCTCGACAACAAAAAATAGAGAATAGTCGAAAGCGATGAAAAAGTTTGGAACATGAATGAAAGGGGGACTTACATCATCCATCGGAGGAGTCGCAGAACTACCAGCCAAAAGATTAGGCTCTTTGACCGGCTCAATCCTAGCTCTCTTTGGCGAAGAGGCACGGGGGCTCGCGACAGGAGTCGGGTGCCTTATATCTTGTTGAGAAGGCGAGGTTTCATCCGCATCAGGACGAGCCTCAGAAATAACTAAAGTTCGAGACGTGCTCATTTGAGCAGTCACGTCAATCGGAGGATCTTCCTCCTCGTCGCCACTATAATAAAGAAAGCAGAAGTATAAAGAAACAACACAGGTAAAATATCGGGTGCAAAAAAAGAAAAGGGCGACAGAAACTTACGAGCTGACAAGGGCGTCATCATAAGGGTTGAAAGTTGTCCCCTCTTCATCGGGAACAACTTCTTCGGCAGGAGGTTCGCCGGCTTTGGAGGTGCCAGAGTCTGCGGTTTCATCCCTTTTCTGCTTGTTCGTCGGAGACGCAGCAGAGGGAATGGAATGCGTAGACTCACTGACTTCAGAGTCAATTTCACTTTCAGAGGAAGCCGCAGATTTATGAGAACCCGCAACTTCACTCTCAGGGCGAGAAGTACCCTGGTGTTCGACGGCAACGACAGTTTGATCTTCGACTTCCCCGCCTTCAGGAAGAGGGGGAAGAGAAGATAAAACTTGTTGTTTCTGCAAAAAGATAACATATATCGACAATAAGTTACACTAGGAAGTCAGCAAAAAAAAGGCAACAAAACGGTCAAAATAGCAGTTGACAGAATAACAGTAAGGACAAGGATAATTTACCTTGGGGAGGGCGTTAGCGCCGCTTGATACGTCTCAAACGTATCTATAATTTCTTATGTTTCATGCTAGTTTTATGACAATACTCACATGTTTTATATACACTTTATATCATTTATATGCATTTTCCGGCACTAACCTATTAACAAGATGCTGAAGCGCCAGTTCCTGTTTTCTGCTGTTTTTGGTTTCAGAAATCCTACACAGGAAATATTCTCGGAATTGGACGAAACAAAATCCCAGGGTCTTATTTTCCACGGAGCTTTCTAGAAGACCGAAGGAGATACGAAGTGGGGCCACGAGGTGGCCACACCATAAGGCAGCGCGGCCAAGGAGGGGCCCGCGCCGCCCTATGGTGTGGGCCCCTCGTGAGCCCCCTGACTCTTCCCTTCCGCCTACTTAAACTCTCGGTCGCGAAAACCCTATTACCGAGAGCCACGATACGAGAAAAGTTCCAGAGACGCCGCCGTCGCCAATCCCATCTCGGGGGATTCAGGAGATCGCCTCCGGCACCCTGCCGGAGAGGGGAATCATCACCCGGAGGACTCTACACCATGATCGCCTCCAGACTGATGTGTGAGTAGTTCATCCTTGGACTATGGGTCCATAGCAGTAGCTAGATGGTTGTCTTCTCCTCATGTGCTATCATGTTAGATCTTGTGAGCTGCCTATCATGATCAAGATCATATATTTGTAATGCTACATGTTGTTTGTTGGGATCCGATGAATATGGAATACTATGTCAAGTTGATTATCAATCTATCATATATGTGTTCTTTATGATCTTGCATGCTCTCCGTTGCTAGTAGAGGCTCTGGCCAAGTTGATACTTGTGACTCCAAGAGGGAGTATTTATGCTCGATAGTGGGTTCATGCCTCCATTCAATGCAGGACGAGTGACGAAAGTTCTAAGGTTGTGGATGTGCTGTTGCCACTAGGGATAAAACATCAATGCTTTGTCTAAGGATATTTGTGTTGATTACATTACGCACCATACTTAATGCAATTGTCCGTTGTTTGCAACTTAATACTTGGAAGGGGTGCGGATGCTAAGCCGAAGGTGGACTTTTTAGGCATAGATGCATGCTTGGATAGCGGTCTATGTTATTTGTCGTAATGCCCTAAGTAAATCTCATATTAGTCATCATGATATGTATGTGCATTGTTATGCCCTCTCTATTTGTCAATTGCCCAACTGTAATTTGTTCACCCAACATGATATTTCTTATTGGAGAGACACCACTAATGAACTGTGGACCCCGGTCCATTCTTTTACATCTGAAATACAATCTACTGCAATCATTGTTCTCTTCTGTTCTTTGCAAACAAACATCATTCTCCACACCATACGTTTAATCCTTTGTTTACAGCAAGCCGGTGAGATTGACAACCTCACTGTTAAGTTGGGGCAAAGTATTTTGATTGTGTTGTGCAGGTTCCACGTTTGCGCCGGAATCCCTGGTGTTGCGCCGCACTACACTCCTCCACCAACAACCTTCACGTGGCCTTCATCTCCCTACTGGTTCGATAACCTTGGTTTCTTGCGAGGGAAAACTTGTTGCTGTACGCATCACACCTTCCTCTTGGGGTTCCCAACGGACGTGTGCTTCACGCGTTATCAAGCTCTTTTTCTGGCGCCGTTGCCGGGGAGATCAAGACACGCTACAAGGGGAGTCTCCCACATCCAATCTCTTTACTTTGTTTTTGACTTGCTTTACTTTATTTTATTTTCTGTTTTGTTTGCTTTCTTTATATCAAAAACACAAAAAAAAAATTTACTTGCTTTACTTTACTTAATTTAGTTTGCTTTACTTACTACTACTAAAATGGGTACACCTGAGAACACTAAGTTGTGTGATTTCACTAGCACAAATAATAATGATTTTCTATGCACACCTATTGCTCCACCTGCTGCTACAGCAGAATTTTATGAAATTAAACCTGCTCTACTTAATCTTGTTATGAGAGAGCAATTTTCTGGTGTTAGTTCTGATGATGATGCTGTCCATCTTAACAATTTTGTTGAACTTTGTGAAATGCAAAAGTATAAGGATGTAGATAGTGACATTATAAAACTGAAATTGTTTCCTTTCTCCTTAAAAGGAAGAGCTAAAGATTGGTCGCTATCTTTGCCTAAAAATAGTATTGATTCATGGACTAAATGTAAGGATGATTTCATTGGTAGATATTATCCTCCCGCTAAAATTATATCTTTGAGAAGTAGCATAATGAATTTTAAGCAATTGGATAATGAGCATGTTGCCCAAGCATGGGAAAGAATGAAATCTTTGGTAAACAATTGCCCTACCCATGGACTGACTACTTGGATGATCATCCAAACCTTTTATGCAGGATTGAATTTTTCTTCGCGGAACCTATTGGATTCAGCTGCTGGAGGTACTTTTATGTCCATCACTTTAGGCGCCGCAACAAAGCTTCTTGATGATATGATGATCAACTACTCTGAATGGCACACTGAAAGGACTCCACAAGGTAAGAAGGTAAACTCTGTTGAAGAAACCTCCTCCTTGAGTGATAAGATGGATGTTATTATGTCTATGCTTGTTAATGGTAGATCTAATGTTGATCCTAATAATGTTCCTTTAGCTTCATTGGTTGCTCAAGAAGAGCATGTTGATGTGAACTTCATTAAAAATAATAATTTCAACAACAATGCTTATAGAAATAATTCTGGTAACAACTATAGGCCATATCCTTCTAATAATAGTAATGGTTATGGTAATTCTTATGGTAATTCTTACAACAATAATAGTAATGTACCCTATGGTCTTGAAGCCATGCTTAAAGAATTTATTAGTACACAAACTGCTTTTAACAAATCTGTTGAAGAAAAGCTTGGTAAAATTGATGTTCTTGCTTCTAAGGTTGATAGTCTTGCTGCTGATGTTGATCTTTTGAAACTGAAAATTATGCCTAATGAAACTAAAGATATTAAGTCATTTGCTACAGCAAACACTATCCAAGTTCAAATTAATGAAAATATTAGATTGATGGCTGAATTGCATGCTAGGTGGGAAAGAGAAGAAAAACTTGTTAACGAGAATAATGTAGCTAAAGTTTGGACTATTAACACCACTAGTAATGTTGATGCTTCACATGTTGCTAAACCTTCTACTATCAATGGTAAAATAATTGGTGTTAGTAATGTTTCTACTCCTAATGCAAAGCGTGCAAAACTGCCTGAAACTGCTGAAACTGTTTGTGATAAAACTGCTGAAATTTTTCAGAACATTGGGGACAATGATCCCATTGCTTTAGATCATAATGGTTTAGATTTTGATAATTTTCACATCTCTTAAGTTATTAAGTTCTTGCAAAAACTTTCTAGAAGTCCTAATGCTAGTGCTATAAATTTGGTCTTTACAAAACATATTACAAATGTTTATGCATGTGTACATAGTTGGAAATTCATCGACGAAAGCCTTGGCATTGTCGGTGCTAAAGCGGATGATGGAACGATTGCGTTATATTCCTGTTGCAAAGCACGTGCATTTTTTCTTAAACTCAATCATATAACAAGAAAACTTGGAGATGGATGAAAATTTCCGCTGCAACGCACGGGCATTTTCCTATCCTAAAATTTGTGGCATGCATGAATTATAAAGGAAGGCGCCTGGATGCGCATGAATTGAAAAAGGATGCCTCGTGTGAGCTAAAGTAAAATCAGGGACCAGTATCGCCGGTTGGATGCCCAGATTGGATAGGGGTTGTTCGGAGAGAAAAGCAAAGATCATGTCTCGCAGTGGAGCGGCCGCTGGGCGCGGAGCAGGAGCGGTTGTGGACTTGTCGGAGTCTCGGACCCAAGCTCCTTCATGTAAGAGTTGAAAGGGGATTCGAAGCCCTTGGTGCATGTGTGTGCATCCGGTGCTTTACTACCTTTGCATGTACGTAAAACGGGAAATGTGGACGTGCACGTGTGCGTTTTGGTGCCTTATTGTCTTTACATGTATGAGATATTGTTGGCACGATGCATTCAAATCACATAATGTACCAAAATATCACGGTATCTTTCTGTCGGTCCAAGTTTCTTGGTTAAGGTCGGCCAAATTTCATATCAGGCCTTCTATAGAGTCATCGAAAAATTAATCCGTGACTTGACCCCGGAAGGGAGCAGGTCATGTCCATGGTGTATGATGATGGCATGGACATGAATAAGCAAAAATAAGGATAAAAGGAAGAGATGGATAGATTATACTTAATAAAAATATATTAAAATAAACAGCAAAGTCTAAAATAGTAGATTAAATGAAAATAAATCTAAGTTAATTGTAAATGATTATATCAACTAAAAATATTATAAAAATTAAAGATAAAAATTAATATTACATCAACTTCAAATTGTTCTAAATTATTCAAAAAATTATGTACATTAAATAATATGAATTCTTATCATATGCATGCTGATAATATTGGTGTTTCATTTTGGTATGGATAGGGCTACGTGTGTCGATAGATTTTAGGGGAAAACATTAGGTTTTGTTGACGTTTCTTGTTAAAAATCTTAATCTATGAGTAGTAACAAGGGTTAATCTATGAGTAGTAACAATCAGTATAAGGCTGCGGTGTTACGACGAGGAGCTCGCAAGTTCATCTTCTCATGTTTTTCATAAATATGATAAAATGTGACCACCTTTATCCATGATCTCACATAGGAGAAATGTCACCACATGAAAGGACGAGATGTCGCCTAGAGGGGGGTGAATAGGCGTTTAAAAACTCTTACGGATTTGGCTTGTAAAAATGCGGAATTAAATTAACGTTTAGTTTACAAGCATAACTCCTAAATATGCTAGGCTCAACTAAGTGTAATAACAACAACTAGAGCTAAGCAAGATAGACACGATATATATGAACAACAAGTGATAGCAAGATATAATAAGTACTTCAACCTCGATGGTTATCACAAAGGAAAGTAAGATCGGGTATAGAAATAACCGAGGCACGCAGAGATGAAGATGTATTCCCGTGTTCCCTTCCTTTGCAAGAAGGTATGTCACGTCTGGAGAGGTGCGGATCCCACGAAGGATTTCCCAACGCCACGAAGGCTCACATTCTTCTCCGACCCAAACCCACGAAGGAAAATGGCTCTTTCCTTATGTTTAGCTTTTTCTCCACTCCAGAACTGGCAAACTCCAAAACCACTTCACAAGCTCCACGAAGGAGAAGCCCGGGCCTCTTCACAATCTTCTTTGAAGAGATCACCGGAGCACCAACCGCCAAATCAACTAGGAGGTCTCCCTCCAAGAGTAACAAGCTCACGGTCTCTCACTCGAACGAATCGTGGCGGAGAGCTCAACACTATGCAATGATGCAAAGCAAGAACACCAGAGGTGTTCAAATCCCTCAAACTCAAATCCCACCAAAGCAATAAATTCTAAGATGGAATTAGAGAGGAAGAACAATGGAGGAAATCAACAAATGATGCCAAGATCTAGATCCCAAGAGTTCCCTTCACTTAGAGGAGGAATGGATTGGATGAGGTTGTAGATCTATATCTCATCTTTCAAATCTCTCAAGAATATGCAAGAATCATAGGAGGGAAGGGAGAGGAAGCAAGCTCAAGAGGTTCAACAATGGTGGTCAAGAACGTGCTTAAGAACCTTAAGAACAATGGGGAAGAAGCCCCTTTTATAGCCCCTCCAAAATATGACAGTTTGGATAAATAAAGCCCCGAACCCGGTAGTACCGTAATTTTCGGTAGCCAACTCGGCAGACCGGGCCAGCTACCGGGTTGCCCGGTAGCAGCACTCGGAATACCGAGCACATGCCGAAAACGCGATAACTTTTGCATCCGGATTCCGATTTCGATGATCTTGGGCTCGTTGAAATCACGACAACGAGCTCTACAACATTATGCATAGAAACATCATAGTCCAACCATTGAGTAAGAAAAATAATATAAAATATTTGACCTATCTATAAAACATCATACCGGTAAAACCACCAAACATGAAAACGCAATAGAAGATGCATACGAATTCCGTTTTCAATGAACTTGGGATTGTTGTAAAGCTAGCAACAAGCTCAAGAACCTCTCATAGAGAAACACCAAGAAGAAACAAGATTTATGGAATTAAAATCAAGCAAAGGGTTGAGCTCCCTAAGACGATGTGATCAAGTTACCCAACCGAAAGCCCCTCTTGATAGTGCGGCTATCTATCCTATAACCCGGTCTCCCAACAACCACCTTGAGATCGGTAAAAGGAAAACCTAGCAAGACCATACCTTTGCCTTGCGCATCCCGCTTGACCTTGATGATAACTCTTCAAGCTCCACTCAAGCCGGAATGTCTCACTTGATCATTGTTGCTTCGTGAAGACTCACAAATGATCCCCCATACACGAGGATGGGAAAGCTCCATTTATGCTCATCTTCACATGTACATTATCACCAAATAGACGGCAAGCTTCAAGAATATGATTCTCTTGAGATGCTCAACTTAAACTTGCCCAACTCAACCTTGATGACGATCACCACTTGATGTCATCCTCTCATGGGCTATATGAGATCTCACTTTTGATGCATGTCCATGGAAAGATACCTAACCCACATAGACAACACAAGGGCACATGTATGATGTGTTAGTTCATGAAACATAATTGACAAGGTTACCATACCACATGACTTCACGTGGAACATTCTTAATGCTTCATGTGTTGACCAAACTTGAATCTATTCTTCGTTCTTTGTATTGGTCAACCTTGTATCTTCTCATGCTGTCAACACCCGGATTTTTAAGTCCGAATGCCTATTATGTCATACATCGCAATCCCAGGAATATTGTTGTTGCGAGGCATAATAGTTAAGTATCACAGTCATCATTCATTACAAACCAT
>NC_061508.1:277726796-277788256 GCF_022539505.1 Lolium rigidum
CGGATTTCTCTAACTTTCTTTTTATTGAAATTTGGGGTATTACACATGCTCTATCATACTATATTGAGGTGTATAAAGAACTCTTCATTTGTTTGCATGCTCTAAATCTTAGTCAACCATGGATCAACTCATGAGCCTATCAGGACACCGACTTAGAGCCATATCTTGAGTTCTTCAGTTGGAATCAAGCACTCAAGATCTTGATCATTCATTGCTTAACACATAAGCTAGAGCATGGCTAATGTTGAGTTCCACCTAAGAACTCCATCTTCATTTCTTTTACTTGATCATATCACATATATGACTTCAAATCGATGATCTTGATGCCGATACTCAAGGTGTATCTTTTATCATCATGGCATCCATACTTGAATCCAACACATGGACTACAAATAGTACCTAAGGTTATATTCATTCATATAAACTCAGTGAAAACATTAGTACATAGGGGTTGTCATTAATTACCAAAACCACACATAGGGGTAATGTACCCTTACACCACAGATGTCGCATTGGAGTGATTGAGTATTTCCTCCCAGTGCAACGCACAGGCACTTTTGCTAATTTATAATAATAAATAAGGTAAGGTTTCTGCCTAAAAGTTTCGTCAATAATATTTTTTGGACTGTGTTTCCTCCCACCAAATTACATAATACAATTTGCCACCGCTTAAATTAGAAGAAAAAACGGTTCGGAACCGAGGATGGCTTCGTTCGTCTTGTGCTTTGCCATTGTTTGGGCCGTAGCCCGGATGGGCCGCGACGCACAGACTCGCTCTTCATGCGTACGAATACAAGAACAAAAGATCAGGAAACAAACCGATCAAATCATGTTGAATAGTCCCACATTGTTTCCTTACAATGAGTCATACCTATTTATATAGGTTAAAATTTAGCTACAATATCAGCAAGGTGAATCAATAAGAGAGGGTGCATGGTGTCATGTAAACCAAATCGATTATCTGACAGTCCCACAACAGATGGGCGAAGAAATTGCACTCGTGGCGGCAGGGACAACAGGGCATGACCCGTACCCGGACGAAAGAGGCGAGCTCGGCCACGAGCTGGCGCCGGTCGACAACGTCGCCTCGTGCCTAGCTCCATGCCGGAGGTAGAGAAGAGGATCGATGGCTAAGTGCTTCGGATTGCTATGCGGGAGAGATGGTGACGTGAGGTCGGCTCGGCTAGCTGGAGCAGGAGGTGGGAAGCGCGTGCACGTCTTCTTAGTCAGGCTGGCACGCCGCCAGGGGTAAGAACATCTCTAGTAGATCGCCCAAACCGCAAACCCCATATCCACCTATCCAGGCCACCCAGAAGCATTTTAGAGGTCGAAAAACGGCCGTGCAGTCCAGACGCGCCAAAACCGGATGCAAATGATTTTGCAAAATAACACAATCTAAATTATTACAAAAATTGATACGAAAAGTACAACAATAATGCGAGTTATTACACGAATGTTTACTGTCATACATTACAAACAATATAAATTGGAACAAATGTTTTTGAACAATATGAATCAAATGGTACAACAACAAATGAACCAAACAACAAATGGTTGGAAACACCAATAAATCCTAGTTGTCGTGCCTTTGCCAATGGTGGTGAACTCGATCTTCCTAAAGCTGTTTTGCATCCTTGTCATTCTCAATCAGACGGTATGTTTCAAGGAAAGCTTGCACAGTATCTGGATTTTTCGCAGGTTTTATCCGGGTGCCAACATTATCAAAGAAAAAGGATAAGTTCAAACCCCTCTCATCCTCAATGATCATGTTGTGCAGAATGACACATGTGGTCATGATCTCCTTGAGTGTGTCCATATCCCAAAATCGGGCAGGTCCTCAGACTATTGCAAATATAGTTTGCAAAACACCGAAATCTTGTTCTATATCTTTTCGAGCTGCCTCTTGTGCTTTTGCAAACTCAGGTTCAGCTCTGTTCCCTGGCTCTCGGATGGTTTTCAAAAATGTGACCCAATCCTAGTATATATCATCGGCAAGGTAGTACCCCATTGTGTACTCCCTCCCGTTGACGGTGTAGTTGCAAGTCGGGGCATCACCTTTAGCAAGCCGGGCAAGAAGATGGGATCGATGCAAGACATTGATATCGTTGAGTGAACCGGGCAAACCAAAAAAATGTGCCAAATAAAAAGATCCTGCAATGCAACAGCCTCAAGAACGATTGTTGGGTAGCCGCTCCGGCCACAATAAAAACCTTGCCAAGCTTTTGGACATTTTTTTATGTCCAAAGCATACAATCTATGCTTCCTATCATGCCCAGCCACCCCCATTGTTCGTTCTCCGCCATTAATCTTGCGGTCTCTGATAGGATTCATAGCATAGAAAACAAAAAAATTCCTACCGCAAGAACGAATAACAAGCCAAGATCTAATCTAGTAGATGGTAGCAATGAGATGTATGTGAGACTAACCCTCAAAGATTCCAAAGCCTACGAGATTAGATCTCGTGGTTGATGTAGTCGATCACTTGCCGCTTTCAAAAACGCGTAGAAGATATTGACGGTGCCACAGTCGGGCAGCACCTCCGTACTCGGTCACATGTACGGTGTTGATGACGATGTCCTTCTCCCCATTCCAGCGTGCAGCGGATGTAGTAGATCCTCCTCAGAATCCTGCCAGCACGACGGCATGGTCACGGTGGTGGTGGAGATCTCCGGCAGTGCTTTGCGGTAAGCACTACGGGAGAAGAAGGAGGAGGGAGTAGCTAGGGTTTTGGGAGAGAGGGGGGCTTGGGGCGCCGGCCAGGGAGCCCCTTGGTGGTGCGTCCAAGTGTGTAGCCAGCCCCCTCCCTCTCCCCCTCATTATATAGGTGGAACCCCCTAGGGTTTGCCCAAAATCCGAATAAGAGTCCAACTCAAAACCTTCCATATTGGTGAAACCTACGTCAAGTGGGATTGCTCCCTTTCCTTGCTTCATGGCCGGCCAACTAGGTGGAGTCCACCATGGACTCCACCTTCCCACTTGGTGGGTTGGCTAGGGTTGGTGGAGTCCCTCCGGGACTCCTCCTTCCATAGTAATTTATTCCGGATGATTCTAGAAACTTCTACAACCTTCCATAAATTCACCGGACCATTCCCAAACTTGGAATGTGACTTCCTATATATGAATCTTATTCTCCGGACCATACCGGAACTCCTCGTGATGTCCTGGATCCCATTCGAGACTTCGAACAACATTCGAACTCCATTCCATATTCCATATCTACTTAAAACGACATCAAACCTTAAGTCTGTCACCCTACGGTTCGAGAACTATGCGGACATGATCGAGACTCCTCTCCGATAAATAACTAATAGCGGGACCTGGAGATCCATAATAGCTCCCACATAATCAAAGATAACTTCGTAATCGAAAGAACCATTCACATAAAATAACAGTTCCCTTTGTCTCTCGATATTTTACTTATCTGAAGTTTGATCGTCGGTACCTCCATACCTAGTTCAACCTCGTTACCGATAAGTACTCTTTACTCGTACTGTGATATGATATCCCTTGTGAATTAGTCACATGCTTGCAAGCTAATTGGATGTCATTCCACCGAGAGGGCCCAGAGTATATCTATCCCTCATTAGGATGGACAAATCCCACTATTGATACAAGTGCCTCAACCCTATACTTCCCGAACAGTTAATGCCACCTTTATAACTACCCATTTATGCAGTAGTGTTTGGTGTCATCAAAGCATCCATTCGGTGTAGGTGATTAACATGATCTCATGGTCGAAGGATTAAGTTACTATGCATATTCAAGCTTGAAGCATAAATAACTAAATGACTTGATCATATGCTAGGCTTACTATGGGTGTATGTCCATCACATCATTCACCTAATGATATGACCTTGTTATTAATAACATCTAATGTTCATGATCAGGAAACCATGATCATCTATTAATCAACAAGCTAGTTTAACAAGAGGCTTACTAGGTACTCCTTTATGTTTACAAAACACACAAGTATTAATATTTCTGGTTAATACAATTATAGCATGAGATGTAAACATTTATCATGAACACTAAGATATAACAATAAACACTTTTATGATTGCCTCTTGGGCATATCTCCAACAGTCTCCCACTTGCACTAGAGTCAATAATCTAGTTTACATTTGTAAAGATATAACACCTTGGTCTTCTGTTGCTTATCATGTTTTTCTCACGGGATAGGTTTCAGTCAACGGATTTGACACGCTCAGAAACGTATATATTTTGCAATTCATTTGTGTCTGAACGCATCACTCATTTTCCAAATGAGTCGGCATTAATCATATATGTCCAGTCTTCTGGTGGAACCTTAATTCTGCGGTCTAAAATATGTCACTAATATTATCACACACAATATAGCTTCAAAGTTCTAACACTATCGGAACTACACCAAGTTCTCAAAGAACTCCTTGACTTAAAACTCCTCAGTCATCTATTATATACTAAAAGCAAAATAAGAGTGTTTTTTCGAGGCACCAGGTTAGTCCACGTATGCTAAAAAAATATAAACCAAAGATTTTAAAATTAACGCCCGAGATTAAAAGATAAGAAGTGTTACGTACAATAATAGACGTGTACACAAGTAAAGTTATAGCACGTAAAAGCTATTTGGACCACACGTGAACATATCCAAGAAAAAGGAATAAGATGAAGTTTCAAGAAAAAATTGCGTACCCAACTTACATGACTTACACGTTCAATGGGGGTAGGGAAAAAAGGAAAGATTCACATAAAAATAGGAAGCCATCAGCGTCCATGTGAAAAAAAAAACGATCCACGTAAAAATAGAAACCGATTTGCTTCCATGTCAACAAAAAAGGAAGCAATTTCCTTAAAAGAGTCATACAGTTATACGTTAGATATAGATTAAAAAAATTAGATTTTGTTTCCAGAGGAACTAGATATGTGTGTGTCCCTGTAAGCCCACGGTAGACTACATATATGATATACGTAAGCAAACTTATATTATTTAACTATATTACTTATTCAACTCGTAAATATAGTACTTGCGGGTGTCCCAAATTTTTAAACCGCTTTTTTCATGTGTGCATGAAAACCTAAATTGATGTGAGAAAAAAGACTCATGTAAAATAATCAAATATCACAACTCAATGTGTCATGTGCATGAGAAACAAAATCGCACATACAAAGGAACGATATGAACAGACTAAGTAGTTTGTATAACAACGTACTACATTCAGCTATGAAAACCTACTAAATTCTAGATTATTATGATAAGATCCGCACGACGGAGTGGCCGTGAGGAAAGAGAAGTTTCCAAGAAAATATTACTCAAAGGAACGATAGAAACATACTAAGAAGCTTTTACATATGACGACGTCTAAATTCAGCTACAGAAAAAATATAATAAATTCTAGATTACTATGATTAGGTTGGTAGAGTTTCCTCGGACCATACTTGAGGAAACGGAAATTTTCAACAAAATATTACTCTAAGAAATGATAGGAACATACTAAGGAGTTTGTACATGTCATGACGTCCAAATTCAGCTACAGAAAAACATAATAAGTTCTAGATTGTTATGATAAATTTGGCAGAATTTCCTAGGACCGGGCGCGACAAAACAAAAGTTTCCAGGAAAATAGTATTCTCAATTATTTTCAAACAACAAGAAGTGAAAAAGGCAACTTTGAGCCGGAACTCATGTACATGATCTCAAGCATAGAAAGAAAATTGCCAGATTGAGCGAGACACATAACAGTAAAATAAATATCACTCGGAACACTACCAGATTCATGACTACAATTGTAGTTGCAAATATGATGGTTTAAAATAAATAATTTGGACGTAGAAACTCTAGTACAATGGTGTAAAAAAAGTAATTATACCCTTATCGTTGTGTAATACTTGAATTTTTATTTAATGTGAAATATTTTATGAGTAATTTGTTGGGAATACGGAGCAATTAAAAATAATTTATTTCGGTAAATTCATTAAAGACTAGGTTTGGTAGTTTTAATGATTATATAAAACTACTTTTATAAAGTCATAACATGTAAAATATTATATAAAAAGTGAACAATGAAAAGTAAAGAGCATTTTTAGATGTTGCCCTCGCATTTGCGAGGGCCACCTTGCTAGTTGTCAAAACAATGACATACTCTGCCTTCGTTTGTAGAATCCGTCACAATATTTAGAACTCATCTAAATCTAGCATAGACTTCTTCTAGCTCATTGTGCTACCTTTTAATCAACACTTAGCCTAATTGAGATTTTATATGTGACCAAACTAATATCGGTGCAACACCTTACAGCGATTTGTTTGTCATTACCCCATACAAAACTATATATATCCTTGGTTCTTCTAAAACACTAAGGGATATTCTTACTGCTGTCCAATGATCATTACATGAATCATTCTAGTATATGCTCATAACACTTTAGAGCACAGGGGACATCTGATTTTGTACATATTATTCATGATCTAAAATAACTCATGTGTTTTTACTCATTGAGTGTCAAATACACTCAAGTCTTGTTTAAACCTCCACATGGAAAATAACACTTTCTTAACGTTTTCATATTGAACTACTTCAATATTCATTCTATGTACTTTGACTTTAAACTTATTATGCGTTTCAATCTATCTTCATAGATCTTGACGCTAAATATGGTTTTAGTCCATATCCTTTCATTGAAGTTGATTTTCAATGAAACCTTCTAATCATATCAAGTACATGATTACATTATTTATAATCAACGATATGTCATTTACATAAAGTATTATAAATGTATCTCAGTGCTCCCACTTAATTTCTGGCAAATGCAAGCTTCTTCATCGTTTCTGATGAAATCATAACTCTTTGATCATTTCATCCAGTGTAGATTCCAACTCCGTGATACTCACTTCATCCAGTGAAGTTTGTATACCTTTTTAGTATTCTACGGACTAGCAAAACTCTCAGTTGTATCTTGTATATACCTTTAATACACACTTCTGGTAAGTAATGTATTTTGCCATCCTACTAGCATATCTCATAAAAGAAATATGTAGCGATTACTAGAACAATCCGCATAGACTATAAGCATCGCTGCTGAAGATCTAATCTTATCGCAGTCAACTCTTTGAACTCTGTCATAAACAGTCTTTTCACAAGTCGAGCTTCTTCAAGGATATTATATCCAAGTCTATTAATTTTATAGATCCATTTACTTTCAAAAAGTATTTATTCCTTCAAAAGGTTTACCAAGCTCCAAGCTTGATTTTAGATAATATCTTGGATTTCATGGCTATTAGCCATTTTAACGGAGTCGGGGCCCATCATATCTTTTTTGTATGTAGTTGGTTTACCATTGTTCAAAATCAATCATTTGTTCACAAATCATTTATTTGATCACAAATTAAACCATACCTACAAGATTCAATCGGTACTTCGATCTTCATGACTATAACACTTTGTAGACATGGGAGCATCGTCGTGGCTGCTTCCGGAACCACTTTCGATGTTGCGCTACTATGATCATCATGCTCAGGTTCATCAACCTTATCAAGTTCCATTGTCCTCCCACTCAAATACTTTGCTAGAAACAATTTATTGGAAATGAGCAAGTAACATCGACAAACACTTTTGTCTTTGACTTCATAGTGGAAAGAATTCCCAAACTGTTCTCTGGGATAACCAGCAAAGACATTCATCCGATTTTAGTTGTAAACTCATTTAGTTATGCTATGCATACCAAAATTTAAGAAAGGACTATTAGGGTTTATACCCATGCCATAACTCATATGGTGTCATTTCAACGGATTTATGATGACACTCTATTTAGTGTAAAGCGGTAGTCTCTAAAACATAATCTACAAAAATATAATGGCATCATTTTATTTTATCTCATCATTAATGTCAACACCCGGATTTTTAAGTCCAGATGCCTATTATGCCATTCCTCGCAATCCCAGGAATATTGTTTTTGCGAGACATAATAGATTGATATCACAACACATCATTCATTACAACACATAATCATCTTACAAATAAAGGATCACATGATCCAGTCTCATTACAATAATAGAAGTTCTAATGATCCATTACATAACACATAGCCGAAGCGAAAGTAGCGTAGTAGTAGTCCATCTATTCCACGAGCAATCGTTGACGTCAGGAGTGATCCTAGTTGTCGTAGACGTCCTGCTGTCCTTCTTCCGGGTTCTGGTACTCTCCTTCATAGTCTGGCCATTTGAATAGCCAGGGACACAGCCATGAGTACTTTAAAGTACTCGCAAACTAATACTAAGGTAAACACTATCGACTATAGTAAGGGGGTTCTAAGCTCTAGTTTGATTTGCATAAAGCCAGTTTTATTTCATAAACCTTTAATAATCAAAGCCTCTTCATTTGCTAAACTCAAGTGGGAACATTAGTGTCATTCCCACAACTCAGTTGTGATTCAAAGTCAAAGTCACCTTTCAATTCAAATCACAAATCACCATTCATATTTTTAGAAAAGTTCTGACGACGGAACAGTATGGCCTTTCCAACTGTCCATAACCGCGGACGCGGCTATTCGAATAGGTTTAACTCTGCAGAGGTTGTACACTTGTGCCACAACAATTGCAATAGTTCGTCAGGGGTAACTGGCCCTGATTTATCATACGCAGTACGCGAACTACCAATCCTAACCTTTCATTTACATACTCTAGTATAGGCACCTCTCCCCATGAGCTTGGCCTCCCAGTGAAGACACGCGGTCAGCCTTGGAACTGCACAGGGCTTGGGCCGGACATTCACCTCATTTCACGTCATTTCACATCATTCCTTTTGTTGTAGAGGCAGCCTCCGGCATAACCCCGATGACGCTTGTTCGAGAGGAACCCATACTAAAATACATAAGTTTCCAGCTAAGCCTTACCCGGATTCGGGTATTGTGGGGGTACTGGTAAAATTGGAATGGTATCGCATCCGAACCCAACCATCAGTTTTGTAAAATTCACCAAGTCATTCACCAGTCATATTCACCTTCAAAATCTTTCAATAGAATGACTCATCATCCCAAGGTTTTCAAAGTTAATTCAATTCAGAAGTTCCCAACTAGAGTAGTCACATTTAATATTGAGCACTAGCAACTAGTCATGAGGGGTGCTAAGTAGTTTGCCTTGCTTCTAGGCTAAGTGTGATGCTCTTGTACTACTCCATAACTAAACCAAGTGAATCATAAATCAAAAAGTAACTTGATAAATAAAATCCAATAAAGCTTCTAAAGTAAAAAAAACTTGGGATAGGATCATAAAGTAAAAAAGCAATAGTGCCTTGCTCTTGTAGAGCTTTGCACAAATCTATCTTGCATTGGTAATAGCTTGCAAACAAAATAGCTTGCATTAGTCTAGCTTGCATTGGTAATAGCTTGCAAACAAAATAGCTTGCATTAGTCTAGCTTGCATTGGTAATAGCTTGCCTTGATTGGTGATGTGATCAAAGTTTTCTTGCTCTTCCTCTTGGTAGAAGACCTCTTCTTCTTGATAGTCTCCGGTACTAGCGTCTATAAACGAATACGAGGATACAATCACCAAACAACACTTAAGTAGTCTTAATTAGCCTTATTGGCTCACACAATTAATCTAGCATCACTACTTACATTTATTCACAAATTATGCTAGGGTTTCCTTATTTAATATTAGGAGAATAATTTCCTCTCATTGAAAATTGGAATTAGGGTTTCTCTTTGGTTTGGAGAAATAATTTCCTCTCATTGAATCTTCTTAAGATTTAATCTTCTCAAATAACCAGGGGTGGTCACATGTTGACCAAGGTCAACATTTCACACTTATCATTTGAGAAACATGAATTAAATGAGATTCATCATCTCATGTGAGTTAAACAACCTTTGCAAAATTAAATATTATTTTGATTTAAATTCTACAAGTGAGCAAGTATGAGTCTATGCAGTAGAGGTCATCACATTACTACATAATACTTGAGAAAATGATTTAAATGAGGTGCTACACCTCATAGATTTAAATTTCTAAAATTTTGATATAGTTTAAATGGACTAGTATTGACTACATAGCCAATATTTTGCTCCTAGCCCATGATCATGTACAGAACCTATATTATATTTTTACATAGTAAATTAGAGTTTGTTAAATGTGAATTATTGCAATTGGATTCACTCCAAAATTCAAAATGGTTGATTTTCTAGATTTATTTGAATACTGAAAAGTCTCTATTTTGTTAATTTTGCTATTTTAAAACTACACAAAGTATGGGGTTGAGACCAGTGAGGTTAGTTAGACAATTTCATAAGTTTTCTATAACATTTTGAATTACCAGAGTTGGATTTGTAGATTTAAATCTATTCAATTTCTAGCACTGCATCAGTATTGAAAATTTGCTGAATCAAATTAATTTGAACAAGGCTAGATGGGCTCAGGCGGGAAAACTACTGGGCCGAAACGTTTAAACATCGAATGGGCCAGCCCAGTAACGTTTCACAGCCATGGGCCAGCTGACAGGTGGGGTCCATGTGTAAGTGACTATTTAAAACCGAAACGGTACCTGGCAACGTGCGTCGTTGGATTAGAAATAGATCGTGCGGTGTGGAGGCGTCGTCTTCGTCGGGGAGAAGACCTGGCTGGAGCGGCGGCGGTAGGGGGTCGGCGGCGTGAGGTTTAGGGTTTAAGATTATTTCAAACTACTTTAACAGACAATCATGGCAATAGCACAAGAATTAAGCAAGATCACTAAGCATCAAACTTAATTTAATAAAAGTTTTTGTTGGTTCCACAATTTGGAACTAGGGAAATTCATTTGTTTTGTTTTGAATTTTTGGGATGTTACAATTAACCCAACAAGGTTTGGATACATCTCTCGGATACTCCATCATCACTATGATACTCCAAGAAACGTGAGTTGTAGAACAATTTCATAACTCTCTTAGATGTTCGCTAAAACTTGTAATTCAAATATTTCCACCATGATCCAATCATAGATATTTGACTTTTATATTACTATGATTTCCACTTCATCCTGAAATTTATTTGAATCTATTAAAATGTTTCAAAATTCTTCCTTATTGAATAAATATATCCTTATATATACACTCAATTCATTGTTGGAAGTTTTCATGAAGTAGAAGAATCTTCCGCACACAACTATGCCCAGTGAACCACATACATCATCATGTATCACTACTAGGAAAAAGGCTATAGTTGGAGGCAGTAGGTACCGGCGCACCACCAAGGATGTGCGCCGTTGACAAGTGTTGCCGGCGCACCTCTTTTCAGCCGCGCCGGGGATGCGGGCCTTCTGCCGGCGCACCAGAGGAGCAGGCTCGCCGGCGCTATTTCCTGGCATGGCCCCGGCCGATTCGGGCCAGGCCCAAGAATCATTGGCGGCGCACCGGCCCAGTGGTGCGCCGGTGGAAAATTTGCTATTGCCGACGCACCCCTGGGCCGGTGTGCCGGCAATGATTCTTGGGCCTGGCCCGGGGGTGATATAGCCGAAAGGGCTATGTGCTGCCGGCGCACCCATGCCCCGGTGCGCCGGCGAGTAACCTGGGCGATTATTTCTGCTCAACAACCACCCCCACTACTACCACTCCACACTGCTCCACACAACCCGACCCTTCTCCCAACCCACCTATTTTTTGCCCATTTCTATCCCAAATTTAGCCAATTTGACCAAACAAAATCATATTTTTTTACCAAATCTTCCCTTCCTACATGCATCTCCCACATCCCCCTATGTAGATCTAGATCTACTATCCCGCATTGACCGCTCAATCTAGATCTAGATCTAGAAAGTCGGCTTCCATACGCCGTGGTAGCGGCGCGACGTCTCGATCTTGTTGACGAGTATATCAAACCAATAGGTGATTAATGAACAAATTGAGGAATGAAATCAACGTATATTGGACATTAATTTGAAGCAAAGCTCGTGTGTGGCATATATATATATGTTGTCTTTGTGCTTGTGCTTGTGTGTGTTGGCGTTGAAAATGAGTTGCCAACGTTGCGCCGAAATGTTGATTCTTTAAGTTTCCGTTTCGGCACATTTCCGCGCTCCTATGTCCTACCGTGTAGGAAGGTCATGCCGAAATTTTCCGTGAAAACTACCGACGGATGCATGGTTCTAATCAATTATGTAATCTTACCATGCAGGCGATAATGGTTATCGAGATGAGTGAAAGCATCGTGATGAGATATCTGAAACACGCGATCATTGACATGTATGAAAATAACCGCACGGAGGTATTGTGTCCATGCCGGAGATGCAAACGAGGGAAATGGTTTGACCCGTATTCAGGCAAATTGCAGGGGCACCTGCTCACTAATGGTTTCATGCATGGACACACTCAATGGATGAGTGATGATGGCGCGGAGGTCAATGGGGCGACGGCAGCAGGTGGTAATAATGGCCGGCAAGAAGGAGGGCATCATGATATTGATGACGATGAAGAGCTTGTCGCACAGGACGATAACCTTGACGACGACAATAACCTTGACGACGACGAAGAGGTGCCGCTAGCTTCAGTCGTGCGGGACCCTCATCTTCAAGATCTGCTTCTCGAAAAGACGAAAGGCACCAAGCGGAAATCAAAGCTTGAGCAACTCGAGATAGACTCGAATACTCCGTTGTACGACTCAGGTCGCGGGTTGGGGGAGTCTCGCTTGAGAGTAGCTTTCAATGTGCTGCAGATGAAGGCGAAACACGGATGGACGGACACAAGCGTCAACGACATCCTGGAATACGTGAAAGATCTCCTTCCTGCCGGGAACACGTGTCCTGGTAGTCTAGCCGAGGCCAAGAGAATCACGTGCCCTCTCGACTTACCCCATGAAAAGTATCACGCCTGCATCAACGATCGTATCATGTATCGCAAGGAGCACATGGACAAGACCAAATGTCCCGTGTGTGAAGCTGAACGGTACAAGAAAGGGAAGAAGAAAGCTCCTCGGAAAGTTGTGTGGTACTTCCCGCTCGCCCCCGGCTTCAACGGTTCTACACGGACCGCAAGGAAGCAAAGCTCATGCGGCGGCACGCGAAAGAAAGGAGTCGGTGTTGAATGATAAAGAGCGGATTGAGCACCCGGTGCTGACGCACCCTTCGGATGCAAGCCAGTGGAAAGCATTAGACAATGAATTCGGAAGTTTTGGGGCAGATCCCAGAAACATCAGGTTGGGTGCGAGCACAGAGCAGCACACATAGCACATGGCCCGTGTTTGTATGGATCTACAACCTCCCGCCCTGGCTGTGCATGAAGAGGAAGTACATACAGATGAGTATGCTAATTCAAGGGCCGACACAGCCAGGAAACGATATCAACATGTATCTTGAACTATTAAAGGAGGAGCTTGAAACGTTGTGGGCGGAGGAAGGGGTAGATACATGGGACGCCGTCGCAGAAGAATATTTCCCTTTGAGAGCCGCGTTGATCACGACGGTGCGGGACTACCTCGGATACGGTTACATTTCGTGCCGGGTGTGCCATGGACACAAGGCATGTGTCGGGTGCATGGAAGAGACGATGTTTTTGCAGCTTGGTAAGGATCCTGGCTCTTCGAAAACAGTTTACATGGGGCATCGAAGGTGGCTACGGAAGACCGACCCGTGGAGAAAGCGTGGAGATCTGTTCGATGGTACAAATGAACCCCGAGGACCTCCACGTAAGAAGAGCGGCGAAGAGATCGATACATTACTGAAAGGTTGGAAGGAGTGCCCTGCGCCGGGAAAGATTCGTCAAAAGCCTGGAGAGAAGAAGAAGAAAAAGGAAACGACGCCGCTCATTGGTGTATGGAAAAGGAGGTCCGTGTTTTGGGACTTGCCGTATTGGAAAATTCTCGATACACCTCACTGCCTTGATGTCATGCATATTACAAAGAACGTGTGCGAGAGCTTGCTTGGCACTCTTCTCAACATGCCGGACCGGACCAAAGATGGGCCGAAAGCAAGACACGACCTGAAAGTTTTGGGCATCAGGGAAGAGCTTCGGATCCCGCCGGCCCAAGAGGGACGATCGGAGGAGGAGGCGGACGGCGGTCGAAGCGCAAAAGGATTAAGCAGCCAGACTATTACTCGTCCCCCTCCTGCTTCACTTTTAGTCCGGCCGAGGTCGATCAATTTTTCAATTGCCTTCTAGGAGTCGAGTGCCCTTCGGTTACTCCGGGCTAATAAGCGAGATACATGGACCCCAAGAAACGAAACTTCAGCGGCATGAAGTCTCATGACCGTCACGTGATGATGACGCAGATTCTTCCGGTTGCAATCCGAGGTATAATGGATGACCATGTCCGTGCAACGCTGATTGGGCTCTGTAACTTCTTCGACGTCATAACTCGGAAGTCGATAAGCGTGAAGAAACTCGCAAGGCTCCAGGAAGAGATCGTGGTGATCCTATGTGAGATGGAGATGTACTTCCCGCCTGCATTCTTTGACGTGATGGTCCATCTGTTGATCCATATCATGGATGATATCGTCGATCTAGGGCCGGCATTCTTACACAACATGATGCCGTTTGAAAGAATGAATGGGGTCATTAAAGGATACGTTCGTAACAGGTCACATCCGGATGGAAGCATCGTCCAGTGGCTGGCTCACCGAAGAGTGCATCTCTTTCGCACGAATTATCTAGACATCGAGGACCTCGTTGGTTTGCCTCAAAACAAGCACGTCCGCAGGTTCGAGGGAGTAGGCCACAAAAATGGAAGGAAGGAACTGCACGTGCACATGTCTGGTCGGACTTCCGACTTTGACAGAGCCAACTTAGTAGCGCTACAACACATTGACTTGTTTACCAAGCGTACGATATCAACGGGTACACATTCTACACGGAAGAAAAAGACAAGAACAGTGTTTACCAGAACTCAGGGGTAACGATGGATTCCTGGACGGGTGACGTAAAGACTAGATACTACGGAAGAATCGAGGAAATCTGGGAGCTTAACTACGCTGGGGAGAAAGTGCCGATGTTCCCTATCAGATGGGCTAAGAGCGTCAGAAAAGAAGACCGGTATTTCACCACCATGTTTCTACCCGAAGCCAACAAATCAAAGTCCACGAACGCCACCGCGCAGAATGAGCCATGGGTACTGGCAGAACACGTGCACCAATGCTTCTTCAAAACCGACCCATCCAGGCCTAGCCGTGTTATCGTGAGGAGAGGCAAGAGGACCATCGTCGGAATGGATGGAGTCGCCAACGAGGAAGACTTCGAAGGACAAGTCGGAGACCCAATGATGGAAGAATCCGAGGACGAAGAGACAACATACACCACAAGAAGAAGCAGGACCACGCTACCGAGGTCAGGTCGACCCTTCAAAAGAAGAAGTCACGACACGGGGCTAAATTATTCAACGACGAGCAAGAAAAGAAAGAAGAAAGCGAAACACTCTTCTCAATCGATGATGTAAAACTTTATTTGCAATCTATAACTCATATTTTGTGTAATTCATAACTACTCATATGGTCATGGCCAATATTTTATGTTTGAATAATTAATATTGTGTTGGTCAATATTTTGTGTGTATGTAACTCACATATATATCTTTTTGTTTTTGCATAATTAATAACACTCATGCATATTTGCTTTGTTTTCCTATAACTCAAATATAATAGTCATGTATGTATAACTCACATATGTGAATAAAGAAACATAAAATAAAGAAAAATAAAAGAAATGGAAATAAAAGAATAACCAGAGCCTAGCTATCTGTGGATTGGGTTAAGTCGCAGCTATAGCAGACTAGTCTTATTGCCGGCGCACCAGGGTATTGGTTCGCCGGGGACAAGGTTGTCCCCGGCGAACCAATACCCTGGTGCGCCGGCAATAAGACTAGTCATATGACTTAGTCGTTTCGGCCGAAACCCATCTCTTCCCCAAACCATCTCTCACAACCCTAACTAACCGCACCGCCGCCGTCGCGCCACCGCCGCACCCGAGCCGCCGAGAGGAGGAGAGCCACCGAGAGGAGGAGGAGGTGGTGTCGCCACACCGTCGCCTCAGAGAGGAGGATCGAGCAGTCGCCGGCCACCGTCGCCACCATCGCGGTGGAGGAGGAGGAGGGCGTCGCACACACGCCGGCCACCGTCACCACCGTCGGTAAGAATCGCCCCTCT
The DNA here is from genome assembly GCF_022539505.1 of Lolium rigidum. Taxonomy (NCBI): domain Eukaryota; kingdom Viridiplantae; phylum Streptophyta; class Magnoliopsida; order Poales; family Poaceae; genus Lolium; species Lolium rigidum. The sequence continues at coordinate 277,742,864 of NC_061508.1, forward strand.
CCCTTCCCCTCATCCTTCCCCGACGCCGCCAGGACCTCCTCCACCTTCCCCTCCCCTCCCCCTCTTCCTTCCCCTGTCCCTCCCCCAAATTCCCCTCTCTGCATCAGTTCTTGCAGTAGCCGAATTTTGCAGTAGCCGAATTCTTGCAGTAGTAATATGGAAATGGGGGGAATTGGATGCTCCTGTTACTGTCACATTCAAAAACCATGCCCTAATTTTAGTTCTTGCATGCAGTAGCCGAATTTTGCACACACTGCCATGCATTGTCAACACTCTAGAATTCTTGCAGTATGAAAATGCTTGCAGTATGACATGTTTGATGATTTAGGGTTCATTTAATGCAGTAGCAAGGTTAAATGAAATGATGAAATGATGTTAGAAATTCTCTGGTTCATTTAGCTAAAATGCAAAAAAAATTACTTGCAGTAGCAAGGCTAAATTAGTTTTGTTGCAGTAGCAAGGCTAAATTAGTTTTCTTGCAGTAGCTAGGTTCATTTAGTTCATAAAAAGAACAAGTGTTCTCTGGTTTGAAAAAACAAAAGAAAATGAATTTTTTATCTGGTTTGAAATTTAGTTCATTTAGCTAGGCTCCTATTGTTTTATATATTGATCAAAATAAAAATGACCCCGGGCAGAGAGTTCTCTGGTTTAAGAAATGAGATAAAAGTGATGTTGCCTCATGATTTACTTGATGATTTACTTGATGGATTGCATTGCATTGCATATAGAAAGAATGCTCCCTGGTTGCATTGCATATCATTCATATAGTTCTCTGGTTTAAAAATGCTACTGCATTTATTCTCTGGATCAAAAAAGAAAGAATGCTACTGCATTTATTCTCTGGTTGAATTATGCTTAATGAAAAAATGTACAAACCCACCAAGGCCCTTCTGCTTGATGCACCAGTTTTGGATTATGGTTATTTAGTTCATAAATGATTTGTTAGCAGTAGGATTTAAATGCTGATGGTTTTTACAAGCTCTGTATGTTGTATGCTCTCTGCCATAGAGTAGCTCCTGATGTAAATGCTGATGGTTTTTACCAGCTGATTTAAATTCTGATGGTTTTTACAAGCTCTGTATGTTGTTTGCTCTCTGCCAATAAGTATGGTAATGAATTGGGTAAAGTGAAAATATATTCAGATGTACATGGTTCTCTGTAAATGAATTGGGTGAAGTGAAAATAAAAATGCTACTGGTTTAAAATGACAAATGAAAATTTAAAATGCAGTAGGTTTGTTTGCTAGTTGCTATTTTCTTTAAATGATGAAATGCAGTAGCAAATTCTTGGTTCATTTAACTTGTTGGTAAATGCTTGCAGTAGGTTAGTGTTAGCAAATGAAATGAGTTAGTTCTCTGGCTATTACTATAAAATGGTCATGCTACTGCTACTGGTTTAGATGCTACTGCTACTGCTACTGGTCTAGCCAACATGATTTTGGTATCTGTGATAGCAGCTTGTAAACATTGTCACTTGGTTAAAAAATGAGTTGGAATTATGTTATCTGCTACTGCTACTGTTCTTGAGAAAATAAAAGAATTCTGTACAGTCAGCAGAAGACAGTGTGCACATCAATTTGTTCTCTGGTTCATTTAGCTCATTTAGGTTTTGCTAATAAAATAAAATAAAGTCCGAGGTTCCGCTGCAGTTGTATAATCTGCTAACATTTGGATACCGGTAGCTCATTTGGATGCCAGAGTTGTATAATTCTGTGCAGTAGCAATATTGCAGGGTATTCATTTGCTTCTGTAATAGATTTGTGCTGATGGTTTACATGAAAAATTCAGTAGCTACTGGTATAAAAAATGATGAAATGAACACTTTAGGGTTTAATTCATTTGCTTCTGTAATAGATTTGTGCTGATTATGGTGATGGTTGAGCTCCGGTGAAAATGAAGTTGTTATATATATGTTTGCATTTACGTTACAGGGATTGAGTTGCTATTGAGTGCCGGAATGTCGATTCATTTCCGTTCCGGCAATTCTAGCACTCGGCATGACCAATTTTTAGCAAAGGTCATGCCGAATTTTTCCGTGAATTCTAACTCTTTTTCATCTTCTATTAGTGCAAGCCACCATGTCGTCTCAAGAAGAGTTAGAGGAGCACTACAATAGGCACTTCTTTAGGACGGAGGAGGATGCCGAGGCCGGCCGGTGTTGGCGGCGACGAGGACCATGAGATGGAGGATGCCGGCGGGGGTAGTGTGCCGACGAGCCGAGCGGCAACGAGGCAAGCGCCGCCGCCGGGGGTAGTACCTACGAGCCTAGCAGCGATGAGGCAACCGGCGCCGCCGGGGTGGCGGCGAGACAAGCGGCGACGATCCTAGCGGCGCCGCCGGGAGTAGTGGCACCGGGACAAGTGGAGCCAAGAGGCCGCGGAAGGCAAGGCGCCAAAACACGGTCGGCACCGGCGAGACACGGTCAAAGAGGTGGACCCCGCCGGTGGTTTGCCGGTGGAGCCTAAGGATGTTGCCAAGGGGTACGGCAACCAACTGGCATGTATCCTCCGAGAGGTCGTCAATCTCAACGAGACGGACCTCCGAGCTGAGAGCAAAGCTCCTTTGCGAGCCCAGCTCATTGCGAGGTTGCACGCACGATACAAGTTCCTAGGCGACTACGCCTCCAGGCATCAAACCAACAACATTGTGAACTCACAAGCCCTCCTGAAGTTCACCAAACACCTCAGCAGCTATAAGTACATGGTGCGGAAGCTGATTGCTGAGGGCAAAGGTTTCGAAGAGGTCCACTCCGCCTTTCCGCATGTCACCTAGGCGGACTTTGATGCTTTTGTGGCCAATGAAGAGCTACAAGCAACCAAGAATCGCAAGTTGTGGGGGAAGGAAATGCGGGAGCTTAACATCGGCAACCACAACCTTGGGAGCCGTGGGTACGAGGGAAAGGAGCCCTATTGGGCGAAGGAGGACGAGGCGTATGTAAATGCCGGCATTGAGAACCCCTGGCTCAAGTACAAGGACCCGCTTGAAAGAAGATTCATCGGGTCCCGGTACCATAAGAAGAAACTAACCGGGGAACTTGTCACGGACCCGAAGGTCGTAACCGACATAATTTGGTTCTACGAACGACCGGAAGGTCTCGGCGTTGGAGAAAAAACTGGTAAGCAATTTACCGGTTTAATTAGATCAAGTATCGTTCATATAATAGTAGCAACATTTCTAAATGGTTCGCGTTTCTTCCGCAGGAAGAAGAAAGACAAAGACTTTCTCAAGGTGACGAAGGCTCCTCGTCCCGGGCGTCGACGGGCAGGGTAGCCTGGGACAAGCCTCTCGTACGGGCGCTAAACATCGTTAATGAGCATTCACCGACGAGAAGGCCGCATAGAGGCCGTGTGGCTGGCGCCGGTACAGGCTACAAGCATGGTCACTATGGCTTGTCGTCTACGGCCGATAAAAATGCGCGTAATGAGAGGAAGCAGTGGGAGGCGGAGGAAATGAGGGAGTCAATCCTAGCCCAAGTCCAAGCTGGTTTGGTACCGCAACTAGTACCGCAACTCAAAGCTACACTCGTACCTGAAGTCAAAGCTGAAGTCGCCGCTGGAGTCCAAGCAGATTTCAACGCTCTACAAGCATGGTATGAGGGTGGCAAACAAGGCCCCCCCCACCCCCCCGAAAATGCAAGTGGTTAGCTTCAACGGCAGCAACTCGATGGTGCCGCCGTCCGCCGGCAATGACAATGTTATAATGGAGACTCCTCCGGCCGCCGGCAATGTCGCTGGTGCTAGGGATTCACCGTCCATGCCGGGTAGCAGCCCCTCCGTCACTTGCACGCCCGCCGCCGCATGTGCTGGCCCGTCGACATTATCCGAGCTCAACGCCCTCACGGTAATTAACTAATGTGTACATCAAGTTAATATATTAGTTTCGTCATCCTTGCCCTCTCTCTAACGCCATACACATGTTCTCGCAGGCGCTCTCGACGCCATGCACCTTCTTGATGAGAGTAAACGACGAACTCAAAGACGTCGCGAGGGGGTCCATCCTTCGGCCCCTGGATAAGAAGTGGCACACACGAGATATGGCGGATGACGTTTACCGGGTTGAAGTGGATCGGGCGTTACCGGGCTATGAGGATTTGTTTCCTCCTAATCAACCGCATGGTGCCGATGACGATAGCCCGTTGAATCCGGCCTCACCGAAGGGTTGGGTACTGCTATGGCCGAAGACCCTAATTCGGATCAACACCTACTCGGGGTCGACGGCAAGCAAAGACAAGCACCTTGCGGCGCCACATGTCAGCGTCCCTCCACGACAGCCGGCCGGCGCCCGTGGTCATCGCCCCACCGGAACGGCCAGCTGCGCCGCGAGGTCGGCGCCCCACCACAACAGCCGAGCTGCGCCGCAGGCCGAGGAATACGAACGTGACAACTTCCAATGGGATATTCCTACGTCTTCACAAGTTGTCCATGAGGATGCGTCGGGCTTGAAATATGTGTGCTCCAAGAAGCTGTTCGATTCTCAAGAAACGGCTGAGGAGGTAAATCCTGAGGAGGTCGCCACCGCCGCCGTCAAAAATATGTTGAGCCCAAACACACTCCGTGCTACGGCCACTACGGCGATGGATGGTCCAGCACTACAACCCAAGAAGAGGAAAAGGGCAAATAAGAAGGACGCCCAAGACAAGGCGGCGGCGGCCAAATCCAAGGATAAGGTCCCACTCCTTGACAAGTTGCCAAACAATTGGCGACCTCTGCATCACTTGGGTCAACCGATGCTGCCGGAGCATGTCGTGAAGAAACTCACCCCGGATATGAGGAGCTTGCATGAGACTGTCTTGCATGTGGAGAACCTTCTTGTCAAATCAAAAGATCCTGGTTACCCTCTCTTGGTGGCGAAGGTGCCAACTGGCATGCACTTCGTCGAGAAGTACCCCGCGGACTTGTGCTTCATCCGGTTCAACGACATCTTCAGCATCTATCGCATGCAAGCGCTCCACTTTAGTGTGGTTCGCCTAGTTGCTCTTAGCTTGTCTGCCCGCAGTTGTTAAGGAGGAGACGCCGACCATCGCGATAATGGACCCCTTCTATATGCGGGAGAGCATCATCCGCAACGCTGGGGATCGGGCGATTGCCACCCGGCAGGTCGAGGATTTCATGTCGGCGAACATTAAAAAGGGCGCCATTCTCATCCCTTACTTCCCCGAGTAAGTAATCACTCGCTAGTCCCCCATTACCATTCTATCCTATATCTCCATTTGCATTTCCAAAGGTTAATCCGTGTGTTTTCCGCAGAGACAAGTTCTGCACCCTCATCGTCGTGCACCCGCAACACTCGCATGCAGTCTATCTCGACTCGGGTAGGGACCACAAGAAAGACTACACCCACATCAAGGCCCTTCTCAATGATGCTCTCACCGGCTTCGCCAACAAGGCAGGCCCCCTCAAAGTAGAGAGGAAATCCCGAGGAGGCTTGGTCTTAACCCACACAACCAACTTCCCCTGCCTCAGGCAGTCGACGCCCGACAATGGGATGGACGCGTGGTACGCCATCCTTCAGATGCAGGAGTACATAAAGTACGCAGATGACATGTTGCTGCCAGAGAATCTCAGAAACAGGTTTGCAAACATGGCGGATGTCCCTGATAGAGAGATTAGAAAGAACTGGGGTCGCATCCAGCAGTTCTTTTGCACGATAATCCTGCAGGATGTCAACAATAGGTCTGGCGAGTTCTTCTACGGCTACGGTCTACCACCTAATGACGAGATAGAACTCCGCTTGGAGATGTCGCGTGATGAGAGGCCGTTCAACTCGCTTGAGGGCTGCCGTCCATTCCCCCTAGGCGTACAACCTGATCCTACGACGGGAACACTTGTTAAAGCTTGAACGATATGTCCTTGAACTTCCGTACTCGTAATAATTGCTATATATTCCCATAGAATCGACTAGTTGCTTTTATTTAGTTGTATGAATGTGCATGTGAACATGTGTCTATAGTTTCATTTACTTTGCTATATATTTCAAGATTATGGCGTACATAGCTTAATAATTATTTGCATTTACTCGACCACTACTTGCCTCGTATTTGGAGTTCGCCGATGATTAGAATGTTCGGTCAATCGTATACTCGGGGGTGGAGCCAGTGAGCCTTGGTGCGACGGCCACAAGAATCAATCTATTGTGCATCCTACCTAGCCTCACTGACTCCATCCCTGGATGTTAATATTTGTTTCGACCGACAAAGTATGAGGCACGCTATTTAATTCGTACTACTTGTCTTCTATTTGAGTTCGCACTTCTTAATTGCATTGGCCGATGATTAAAATGTTCGGTCACTTGTACACTCCGGGGTGGGGCCGGTGAGGCTTGGTGTGATGGCCACAAATATCAATCTATTGTGCATCCTACCTAGCCTCACCGACCCCATCCCTGTATGTTATTATTTATTTCAACCAACAAAGTATGAGGCACATGCTATTTAGTTCATACTACTTGTCTCTTATTTGAGTTGGCACTTGTTCATTGCATTGGTACTAACGTTTTACTTGTCTTGTGAATGGAGATGCCGACGACATATGTCGTGTACAAGGGGAGGGTTCCTGGAGTCTACGACGATCGGGAGGACTGTCGGAGACAGGTGCACCGTTTCAGCGGCAACGGCTACAAGGGATACCCCACTAGGGTGGAGGCGGAAGGAAGATACGCCCGTTATCTAGCGGGAGAGATGAGGGACATGAGGAGGAACCGGATGAAGACCATGGCCTTCGTGATGATGGTCATCATGACCATGTTGGTCATGTTCTATGTGATTGTAGTTTAGGTTAGGACCTACATTGTGAGGTGTATGACGATACTTGTGACGACTATGTACCAAGACTTCTAACTTTGTGAAACTTCATCGTTCGGTGTTGCATATGCACATGTGTTGTATGAATCAACATTCCGAAACGAGACTTGCATATTTGTGTACTGATACCGAAATGAAACTTGGCTCTCTATGTGCTTCTCATATTGCATGTAATACTGTATAAATATGAACTGCGTTGTAAATATATACTGCTGTCAAATATGTATTGTAATATGCTGGAAAAAAGCTGGAAAAAGAATTTTCAAATTTATTGCCGGCGCACCTAAATGACCTACTGCCGGCGCACGTGGCATGCGCCAGTGCTGGAAGCACTACTGCCGGCGCACCTGATGGTGCGCCGGTGAAAATGGTTCTTTGCCGGCGAAGCGTCGAAGGCGCGCCGGCAGTATCCATCTATCGCCGGCGCACTGCCTGGTGCGCCGGCAGTGACCATTTATCACCGGCGCGTTCGCACCGGCGGGCTCGTGGTGCACCGGCAATGGGCATTTTAGGTTCGCCGGCGGTAGCCCTTTTCCTTGTAGTGTATGTTTCCACTAAGTTAGTTGCCCATTCAACTCTTGGCCTATGAACGGTATTTCGGTCATTCTCTTTAGAAGAGATTTGCAAGCGCCAAATGATTCAAAAATCAATTGACTCCAAAAATCCATTTGCATGGAGTTCCTTCATGTGTTCCTTTCTAACATGACCTAAATGGTAGTTCCACAAATGAGTGGAATTCACATCATTTGCCTTATGGCATTTTAGCGTCAGTGTTATGCATGTGTGTTTCACCATTAAGATTTATAATAACTTATCCATCGTACATGGAGTAAGGTAATAATTTGAACAACTCATTGTTTTTATTTAACCAGAGCAAAATAACAATTATTAAGTTCTTTACTAGGAAACATACCCGTGCGTTGCACCGGGAGCTTTTTTTTGTTCTAAAACAACAATGCACCAGAATTTTGGCCCAAAGTCGATTGTCGCTACGGCCGTGCATGGGACCAATGGGTGGCGGAAATTATTCTGCATCGGTTCTGTAGTAGACGGAGCACCATGGGAGGGAGGACTGGGCATGAGGCCCTCGAAGTCTCCTTTGACTTCCATCGCGAGCAGCCCATTGCCCAGCTCTCCCAACTAATATGTTTCATATCTCCCAACGATCGAGTCGGGAGTGTAGCCCTATCAGACGTGACCGACCAAACTATTGAACGTTTATTTCAACTTGTGGGTGACAGGTTGGGTTATTTCCGTCCAAATCTAGGAGCGATTTTAGTCCGGACGAAAAAATGGCAAAATGGGCTAAGGCTTTTTTATTACTGAAGTTATCCCCTCCTTTTTCTTTGTATTTGGTCAAAAAAATTAGAGGAAAAAATTAAAAGAAAAAGGCTTTTGAGTGTGAGAGAGCAATCCACCAACCTCCCCTTTGGTCTACGGCACATGGTGCAGCCATAGCGCTCGCTTAGCCCGACGCACATCTCCCCTCCCCTCACCCGGAATCTCCGCCGGCACCTCTAGGGAGGTGTCTCGGACCATCCGTGGCAGTTCTTGCTCTCCCGCTCTTCTAGGCACCTAGTAGCACCATCAGCGACCGCCGCTCATGGTTGAGTCCCTGTTGTGTCTCCCCGATCGCTCCACTCGCATTTGAGTGCTAGCCTCTTTCCCTCCGCTAATCCTCCTGGTCATGCTCCACTTGCACGAGTCAATTTAGTTTAGATACACCGGGCAACACCCTCTCCTTTAATTCATATGTAGGAAACATATTTCGTCGGGGAAATTAATGGTGCTAGCTGTTGATTCACCTTGGTGATACTCCAGGAATATCAATTGTATATAAACCAGTGGGATACACCCTAAGAGAACGATGTGGGACTATTCAACCCTCGAAGCTATGTTTTTTTCTGGATGGATATCGTTGGTACCAACAGAGAATAGATAAGGCCGCGAGAAAGCCCAGGACGTGCGTTGGTAGGAGAACGGACACGCTGAAATTTTCTTGCTTTGGTAGGACAACAGACGGGCGCTGATATTTTTAACGAGTCGTTTTTTCACATAACCGGTATCATTGCCTCTATTTGTTCCAAAAAAAATAGAGGCAAGTTAAAGCAAGACGAAAATTTCGGTAGACCTTACTACATTGTTAGGCATCCTAATTCATTTTGTTTCGGCCCAATCCGTGCAACGCTGCCCAGCTTACAGAAACAGCTTTCTATTTTTGATATAATAAAAAAGAAAAAGAGAAGATAATCTTTCCTCTGCCTCTGTAGCATGAGCCCAACGGAGTGCCACCGCGTCCACCCCTGGCATCTTGATCTGGATTCTCCAATTGCAGCACTACGCTCTGGCCTCAGCGGTCGGTGCCACCGGATGTTCCCGCTCCGATGTTCTGGCTCGCCGGCCGCGTCGTTGATAACCCACAAGTATAGGGGATCGCAATAGTCTTCGCGGGTAGTAAAACCCAAATTTATTGATTCGACACAAGGGGAGGTAAAAAATACTTATAAGCCTTAACAACTGAGTTGTCAATTCAGTTGCACCTGGAAAAGCCCTAGTAACAGGGGTGATGTGAAAGTAGTAGTGATATGAGAGCAATAGTAACAGTAACTCGGCAGCAGTAATAGTAACACAGGAGCAATGGCACCATAAAATAGTTGATACTACTTCCAATGACATATAGAACGAGTATATGATGATGAGAGATGGACCGGGGTTCCCAGCGATCTACACTAGTGGTAACTCTCCAATAACAAGTGACAAGTGTTGGGTGAACAAATTACAGTTGGACAATTGATAGGATTGATAAAGCATTAATATAGAACATCAATTCATTAGTCATGTAGGCATGTTTTCCATATATAGTCGTACGTGCTCGCAATGAAAAACTTGTACAACATCTTTTGTCCTACCAGCCGGTGGCAGCCGGGCCTCAAGGGAATCTACTGGATATTAAGGTACTCCTTTTAACAGAGTACCAGAGCAAAGCATTAACACTCCGTGAAAACATGTGATCCTCACATCACCGCCATCTCCTCCGGTTGTCCCGATTCTTCTCACTTCGGGGCCTTTGGTTCCGGACAGCGACATGTGCATACAACTTGTAGATACAATCTAAGCAATAAGTATAGAGCTTAAATCTAAGATCATGCCACTCGGGCCCTAGTGACAAGCATTAAGCATAACAAGATTGCAGCAACAATAACTTCACAAACCTTATAGATAGACTAATCATAATGTATCATCCATCGGATCCCAACAAACACAACACCAATTACATCAGATGGATCTCAATCATGTAAGGCAGCTCATGAGATCATTGTATTGAAGTACATGGGATAGAGAGTACCAACTAGCTACTGCTAGAACCCGTAGTCCACGGGGGAACTACTCACGGAGCATGATGGAGGCGCTGGCGTCGATGGAGATGGCTTCCGGGGGCACTTCCCCGTCCCGGCAGGGTGCCGGAACAGAGACTTCTGTCCCCCGAATTGGAGTTTCGCGATGGCGGTGGCGCCCCTGGAGTCTTTCTGGAGTTTCGTCAATTGGTATCGCGTTTTTAGGTCGAAAGGGCTTATATAGGCGAAGAGGCAGCGCAGGAGGGGCAACAGGGTGCCCTCCCCATAGGCCGGCGCGGCCAGGGGCTGGCCCGCGCGGCCCTATGGTGTGGGGGCCCCGGGCCTCCCTCTCGACTCCCCTTCGGTGTTCTGGAGCCTCCCGGGAAAAATAAGATCTTTGGCGTTGATTTCGTCCAATTCCGAGAATATTGCCTGAACAGCTTTTCTGGAACCAAAAACAGCAGAAAACAGGAACTGGCACTATGGCAACTTGTTAATAGGTTAGTTCCGGAAAACACATGAAATCATCATCAAGTGCAAGCAAAACATGTAAGTATTGTCATAAAACAAGCATATAACATCAGAAATTATGGATACGTTGGAGACGTATCAGCATCCCCAAGCTTAGTTCCTACTCGTCCTCGAGTAGGTAAACGATAAAAAGAATAATTTCTGTAGCGACATGCTACTTACATAACCTTTATCATACTATTACAAAGCATATGAAATGAATGAAGTGACTCAAGGCAATGATCTATAGTTGCTAACAAATAGATAACATATAGCAAAACTTTTCATGAATAGTACTTTCAAGACAAGTATCAAAAGTCTTGCACAAGAGTTAACTCATAAAGCAATAAATTCAAAGTAAAGGCATCGAAGCAACACAAAGGAAGATATAAGTTTCAGCAGTTGCTTTCAACTTTCAACATGCATATCTCATGGATAATTGTCAACATAAAGTAATATGATGAATGCAAATAAGCAAGTATGTAAGAATCAATGCACAGTTAACACAAGTGTTTGCTTCTAAGACGGAAGGAAGTAGATAAACTGACTCAACATAAAGTAAAAGAAAGGCCCTTCGCAGAGGGAAGCATTGATTGCTATATTTGTGCTAGAGCTTTGGTTTTGAAAACATAAAGAGAGCATAAAAGTAAAGTTTTGAGAGGTGTTTGTTGTTGTCAACGAATGGTAGCGGGTACTCTAACCCCCTTGCCAGACAAACCTTCAAAGAGCGGCTCCCATTTTATTTTATTTTGGGTGGCACTCCTTCCAACCTTTCTTTCACAAACCATGGCTAACCGAATCCTTGGGTGCCTGCCAACAATCTCATACCATGAAGGAGTGCCCTATTATTTTAGTTTTATTATGATGACACTCCTCCCAACCTTTGCTTACACAAGCCATGGCTAACCGAATCATTTGGGTGCCGTCCAACAATCACATACCATGGAGGAGTGTCTATTTTGGTTAATTAATTTGGGACTGGGAATCCCATTGCCAGCTCTTTTTGCAAAATTATTGGATAAGCGGATGAAGCCACTACTCCATTGGTGAAAGTTGCCCAACAAGAATGAAAGATAAACACCACATACTTCCTCATGAGCTATAAAACATTGACACAAATCAGAGGTAATAAATTTTGAATTGTTTAAAGGTAGCACTCAAGCAATTTACTTTGGAATGGCGGAGAAATACCATGTAGTAGGTAGGTATGGTGGACACAAATGGCATAGTGGTTGGCTCAAGGATTTTGGATGCATGAGAAGTATTCCCTCTCGATAGAAGGCTTAGGCTAGCAAGGCTATTTGAAGCAAACACAAGTATAAACCGGTACAACAAAACTTACATAAGAACATATTGCAAGCATTATAATACTCTACACTGTCTTCCTTGTTGCTCAAACACTTTTACCAGAAAATATCTAGACCTTAAGAGAGACCAATCATGCAAACCAATTTTAACAAGCTCTACAGTAATTCTCCACTAATAGGTTTAAACTACATGAAAAAACTTAATCATGATCTACTTGAGAGCTCAAAACAATTGCCAAGTATCAAATTATTCAAGACAATATGAGGCATTTTCTGTTTCCATCCAAATAACCATAAGTATTGTAGCTTCCAACTTTTACCACTGAACATTAAAAGTAAAACGAAGAACAAGTGTTCATATGAAAAAGCGGAGCGTGTCTCTCTCCCACACAAGGATTGCTAGGATCCGAATTTATTCAAACACAAACAAAAATAAAACATACAGACACTCCAAGTAAAGCACATATGATGTGACCGAATAAAAATATAGTTTCAATAGAAGAAACCTGATAAGTTGATGAAGAAGGGGATGCCTTGGGCATCCCCAAGCTTAGACGCTTGAGTCTTCTTGAAATATGAAGGGATGAACCACGGGGTCATCCCTAAGCTTAGACTTTTCACTCTTCTTGATCATATATCATCCTCCTCTCTTGACCCTTGAAAACTTCCTTCACGCCAAATTTCTCTTAAACTTCATTAGAGGGGTTAGTACTCAAAAAACTTGAATCCACCTTGGTCCTGTAGTGACACATTGCAAGAACTCAATAAAACATTAGCTACAGCTCTCCACGTCTAGAAAGCCTTGCTTAAAGTCCACAAGAGACAATGCAAAAAACGAGACAGAATCCGCCAAAACAGAACAGCCAGTAAAGACGAATTTTAAAGAGGTACTTCCGTTGCTCAAATCAGAAAACTCAAAACTAATGAAAGTTGCGTACATATCTGAGGAACACGCACGTAAATTGGCAGATTTTTCTGAGTTACCTACAGAGAACACAGCCCAGATTCGTGACAGATAGAAATCTGTTTCTGCGCAGAAATCCAAATCTAGTATCAACCTTCGATTAGAGGCTTCACTTGGCACAACATTGCAATAAAATAAAGATAAGGAGAGGTTTCTACAGTAGTAACAACTTCCAAAACACAACAAAACAGTAGCAAAATAAACACATGGGTTATCTCCCAAGAAGTTCTTTCTTTATGGCCATTAAGATGGGCTCAGCAGTTTTAATGATGCACTCGCAAGAAATAAGAGTTGAAGCAAAAGAGGGCATCAAAAGGCAAATACAAAACACATTTAAGTCTAACCCACTTCCTATGCATAGGAATCTTGTACACAAATAAATTCATGAAGAACAAAGTGACAAGCATAAGAAGATAAAACAAGAGTAATTTCAAAATTTTAAGCATATAGAGAGGTGTTTTAGTACCATGCAAATTTCTACAACCATATTTTCCTCTCTCATAATAATTTTCAGTAGCTTCATGAACAAACTCAACAATATAACTATCACATAAAGCATGTTTCTCATGGTCCATAAACTCATAATTTTTATCAAGTTCAAGAATAGTGGGATTAAAACTTTCATACCCACTTTTATCAATAATATTACATGATGATTGATCAATCTCAAGAGATATGAGACTCATAGATAAAGTCAAGAACTCTCCAATCCTATTTTCATTAGTAGTACAATTAATATTATCAAGTAACATAGGACCATCATCTAGAGATTTATCATAAACATTCGCCAAGCAAAACTCTTTAGTACCATGCATTTCGACATCAGGCACAAACAAAGCATTATCATAAGATTTATCAAAGTAGCATGGATTATCATAGATAACAGTAGCATAATTATTCTCACAAGTATTACTCATAGGTACTATTTCAAGAGAATCCATAGGAACATAACATTTAACCTCTTTCGGTAAGCATGGAGGACAATCAAATAGTGTAAGAGATAAAGAGTTACTCTCATTAGAAGGTTGGCATGGGTAGCTAATCCATTCTTCCTCCTTTTGTTCGTCGCTCTCCTCTTCTTTTTGATCCAATGAGCTTTCAGGTTCATCAATTTCCTCCTCTTTTTCATCCAATGAGCTTTCAGATTCATCAATTTCTTCTTCCACAGGTTCCTGCAAATTGTGAGTGCATTCTTGTGCATTAATGAGTCTCTCTTTATAATCAATGATATAAGGATTATCACTATAACTTTCATTGCAAAAATTAAGGAAAGAAGAGACATAATCTTTAAGGTCCTTACAAACAACACAAGTTTCATAATTCTCAACCATGAAGGATTCTATCTCAGAGGCTCCCATAAATATGACAAATTGTTCTACCTCTTCAAACCCAAAATGAATATAGCTATTCCGATTATAGTTCTTAATTAAAAATTCCTCACTAAAGCCACATTGAAATTTAAGATGTTTAGTATCCTGTTGAGAGCAACAGTTTATATCATGGCTTTTAAGCAAGATTTTAGCAATTGTATTCAATTTTTCTATCACAGCACTCATTACTTTACCAGTTCTTGATTCTCTATAATTATTATAATATTCTATAAGCTCCAAGTAAGTTGTAGGTTCTCCCATAACATCAGTTTTTAATTTTTAGATTTTTCAAATTTTTATGGATTTTTGGGTATATAGGAAAAATAAAACAAGACAAAAAGAAACTAAGCAAAAGTAAACTAAGAAAAATAATACTAGACAGAAATAAACTAAGCACAAATAAACTAGACAAAAGTAAACTAAGCAAAACAAAATAAAATAAAACAGAGAGAGAGGTAGAGTGTACTCCCCAGGTGAACTTATGAGTAGAGCTATGCCTCCCCGGCAACGTCGCCAGAAAACAGTCTTGATAACCCACAAGTATAGGGGATCGCAATAGTCTTCGAGGGTAGTAAATCACAAATTTATTGATTCGACACAAGGGGAGGTAAAGAATACTTATAAGCCTTAACAACTGAGTTGTCAATTCAGCTGCACCTGGAAAAGCACTAGTAATAGGGGTGATGTGAAAGTAGTAGTGATATGAGAGCAATAGTAACAGTAACTCAGCATCAGTAATAGTAACACAGGAGCAATGGCACCAGAAAATAGTTGATACTACTTCCAATGACATATAGAACGAGTATATGATGATGAGAGATGGACCGGGGTTCCCAGCGATCTACACTAGTGGTAACTCTCCAATAACAAGTGACAAGTGTTGGGTGAACAAATTACAGTTGGGAAATTGATATGATTGATAAAGCATTAAGATAGAACATCAATTCATTAATCATGTAGGCATGTTTTCCATATATAGTCGTACGTGCTCGCAATGAGAAACTTGTACAACATCTTTTGTCCTACAAGCCGGTGGCAGCCGGGCCTCAAGGGAATCTACTGGATATTAAGGTACTCCTTTTAATAGAGTACCGGAGCAAAGCATTAACACTCCGTGAAAACATGTGATCCTCACACCACCGCCATCCCCTCCGGTTGTCCCGATTCTTGTCACTTCGGGGCCTTTGGTTCCGGACAGCGACATGTGCATACAACTTGTAGATACAATCTAAGCAATAAGTATAGAGCTTAAATCTAAGATCATGCCACTCGGGCCCTAGTGACAAGCATTAAGCATAACAAGATTGCAGCAACAATAACTTCACAAACCTTATAGATAGACTAATCATAATGTATCATCCATCGGATCCCAACAAAAACAACACCAATTACATTAGATGGATCTCAATCATGTAAGGCAGCTCATGAGATCATTGTATTGAAGTACATGGGATAGAGAGTACCAACTAGCTACTGCTAGAACCCGTAGTCCATGGGGGAACTACTCACGGAGCATGATGGAGGCGGTGGCGTCGATGGAGATGGCTTCGGGGGGCACTTCCCCGTCCCGGCAGGGTGCCGGAACGGAGACTTCTATCCCCCGAATTGGAGTTTCGTGATGGCGGCGGCGCCCCTGGAGTCTTTCTGGAGTTTCGTCAATTGGTATCGCGTTTTTAGGTCGAAAGGGCTTATATAGGCCAAGAGGCGGCGCAGGAGGGGCAACAGGGTGCCCTCCCCATAGGCCGGCGCGGCCAGGGGCTGGCCCGCGCGGCCCTATGGTGTGGGGGCCCCAGGCCTCCCCTCTGACTCCCCTTCGGTGTTCTGGAGCCTCCCGGGAAAAATAAGATCTTTGGCGTTGATTTCGTCCAATTCCGAGAATATTGCCCGAACAGCCTTTCTGGAACCAAAAACAGCAGAAACGAGAACCGGCACTATGGCAACTTGTTAATAGGTTAGTTCCGGAAAACGCATGAAATCATCATAAAGTGCAAGAAAAACATGTAAGTATTGTCATAAAACAAGCATGGAACATCAGAAATTATGGATACGTTGGAGACGTATCAGTCGTCTTTGCTCGGCAGCGGCATCTGCAGCGCGTATTCCACAAGAAAAGCACATGCCTCACTACTCCTGTATCCCCTGCACAATACGGCGCCATGGAATATGACGGCACGCCACCGGCAGGGCAGATACCGAGCGTCACTACCATTCACTCTTTCGCTGGGATCTCCTGCTCGAGATCTTCCTCCTACTCTCCCTCGTGACGCTTGTCCGCGCAGCCTCGCGCGCTGATGGCGTGTATTTCACACGTTCGTTGGGCAACCCCAAGAGGAAGGTATGATGCGCACAGCAGCAAGTTTTCCCTCAGAAAGAAACCAAGGTTTATCGAACCAGGAGGAGCCAAGAAGCACGTTGAAGGTTGATGGCGGCGAGATGTAGTGCGGCGCAACACCAGGGATTCCGGCGCCAGGCGTGGAACCTGCACAACACAACCAAAGTACTTTGCCCCAACGAAACGAGTGAGGTTGTCAATCTCACCGGCTTGCTGTAACAAAGAGTTAACCGTATTGTGTGGAAGATGATTGTTTGCGAGAAAACAAGTAGAACAAGTATTGCAGTAGATTGTATTTCGAGTAAAGAGAATTGGACCGGGGTCCACAGTTCACTAGAGGTGTCAATCCCATAAGACGAACAAGCATGTTGGGTGAACAAATTACGGTTGGGCAATTGACAAATAAAGAGAGCATGACAATGCACATACATATCATGATGAGTATAGTGAGATTTAATTGGGCATTACGACAAAGTACATAGACCGCCATCCAACTGCATCTATGCCTAAAAAGTCCACCTTCAGGTTATCATCCGAACCCCTCCAGTATTAAGTTGCAAGCAACGGACAATTGCATTAAGTATGGTGCGTAATGTAATCAACAACTACATCCTTAGACATAGCATCAATGTTTTATCCCTAGTGGCAACAAGCACAACACAACCTTAGAACTTTCTCGTCATCGTCCCAGGTGTCAATGCGAGCATGAACCCACTATCGAGCATAAGTACTCCCTCTTGGAGTTACAAGCATCTACTTGGCCAGAGCATCTACTAGTAACGGAGAGCATGCAAGATCATAAACAACACATAAGCATAACTTTGATAATCAACATAACAAGTATTCTCTATTCATCGGATCCCAACAAACGCAACATATAGGATTACAGATAGATGATCTTGATCATGTTAGGCAGCTCACAAGATCCGACAATGATAGCACAATGGGGAGAAGACAACCATCTAGCTACTGCTATGGACCCATAGTCCAGGGGTAGACTACTCACACATCACACCGGAGGCGACCATGGCGGCGTAGAGTCCTCCGGGAGATGATTCCCCTCTCCGGCAGGGTGCCGGAGGCGATCTCCTGGATCCCCCGAGATGGGATCGGCGGCGGCGGCGTCTCTGGAAGGTTTTCCGTATCGTGGTTCTCGGTACTGGGGTTTTCGTCACGGAGGCTATTTGTAGGCGGAAGGGCAGAGTCGGGGGCCAGACGAGGGGGCCACACCATAGGGCGGCGCGGGCCCCCCCTGGGCCGCGCCGCCACGTGGTGTCGCCACCTCGTGGCCCCACTTCGTGTGTTCTTCGGTCTTCTGGAAGCTCCGTGGAAAAATAGGCCCCCGGGCTTTGATTTCGTCCAATTCCGAGAATATTTCCTTACTAGGATTTCTGAAACCAAAAACAGCAGAAAACGAGCAAGCGGCACTTCGGCATCTTGTTAATAGGTTAGTTCCGGAAAATGCACAAATATGACATAAAGTGTGCATAAAACATGTAGATAACATCAATAATGTGGCATGGAACATAAGAAATTATCGATACGTCGGAGACGTATCACGCGCCGCCTTCACATTCCGAGCGTGGCGCCATGCGGTGGCCTCATCTTCGTTCTTCCGCAGCCGCGCCGCGCGGTGGCCTCCTCGTCATTCCTCCGCAGCCGCGCCGGAGGGATGTGCGGGAGTAGCCAGAGTGCCAGACAATTGGTGGGTGATGTCTACGGGTGCTTCTATTCTTGTAGACAGTGTTGGGCCTCCAAGAGCAGAGGTTTGTAGAACAGCAGCAAGTTTCCCTGAAGTGGATCACCCAAGGTTTATCGATCTCAGGGAGGAAGAGGTCAAAGATATCCCTCTCATGCAACCCCGCAACCACAAAGCAAGAAGTCTCTTGTGTCCCCAACACACCTAATAGGTGCACTAGTTCGGCGAAGAGATAGTGAAATACAGGTGGTATGAATAAGTATGAGCAGTAGCAACGGTGCCAGAAAAGTGTTTGCTGGCATGTAGTGATGGTGGTAATATTGCAGGCAGTAGAAACACAGTAAAACAGTAAACAAGCAGCGATAGCAGTATTTAGGAACAAGGCCTAGGGATCATACTTTCACTAGTGGACACTCTCAACTTTGATCACATAACAGAATAGATAAATGCATACTCTACACTCTCTTGTTGGATGATGAACACCATTGCGTAGGATTACACGAACCCTCAATGCCGGAGTTAACAAGCTCCACAATATTCAATGTTCATATTTAAATAACCTTAGAGTGCATGACAGATCAACACAACTAAACCAAGTACTAACGTAGCATGCACACACTGTCACCTTCACGCTACGAAAGGAGGCATAGATCACATCAATACCATCATAGCAATAGTTAACTTCGTAATCTACAAAAGATCACAATCATAGCCTACGCCAAGTACTAACACGGATGCACACACTGTCACCATTACACCGTGCAGGGAGGAATAAAACTACTTTAATAACATCACTAGAGTAGCACATAGTTGAATTGTGATACAAAACACATTGCAATCATAAAGAGATATAAATAAGCACTTCACTATGCCATTCATAACGGTGAATAAGTATTCTGTGAAATATAGCCTAAGAGACCCACACGGTGCACACACTGTCACCTTTACACACGTGGGACAAGTAGTCTCCGGAGATCACATAAGTAAAACTCACTTGACTAGCATAACGACATCTAGATTACAAGCATCATCATATGAATCTCAATCATGTAAGGCAGCTCATGAGATTATTGTATTGAAGTCCATAGGAGAGAGATGAACCACATAGCTACCGGTACAGCCCCGAGCCTCGATGGAGAACTACTCCCTCCTCATGGGAGACAGCAGCGTTGATGGAGATGGCGGTGGTGTCGATGGAGGAGCCTTCCGGGGGCACTTCCCCGTCCCGGCGGCGTGCCGGAACAGAGACTCCTGTCCCCCGGATCTTGGCTTCGCGATGGCGGTGGCTCTGGATGGTTTCTCGTACCGTGGCTTTTCCGTATCGAGGTTTTAGGTCGAGGGGCTTCTTATAGGCGAAGAGGCGGCGTCAGAAGGTCAACGAGGCGACGACACCATAGGGGGGCGCGGGCCACCCCCGGGCCGCGCCGGCCTATGGTCCGGTGGGCTCGTGGCCCCCCTCCGACGACTCTCGGGTGTTCCGGATGCTTCCGGGCAAAATAGGCCCCTGGGCGTTGATTTCGTCCAATTCCGAGAATATTTCCTTACTAGGATTTCTGAAACCAAAAACAGCAGAAAACAGCAACTGGCCCTTCGGCATCTCGTCAATAGGTTAGTTCCGGAAAACGCATAAATATGACATAAAGTGTGCATAAAACATGTAGATATCGTCAACAATGTGGCATGGAACATAAGAAATTATCGATACGTCGGAGACGTATCAGCATCCCCAAGCTTAGTTTCTGCTCGTCCCGAGCAGGTAAACGATAACAAAGATAATTTCTGGAGTGACATGCCATCATAACCTTGATCATACTATTGTAAACACATGTAATGAATGCAGCGATCAAAACAATGGTAAATGACATGAGTAAACAAATGAATCATATAGCAAAGACTTTTCATGAATAGTACTTCAAGACAAGCATCAATAAGTCTTGCATAAGAGTTAACTCATAAAGCAATAATTCAAAGTAAAGGCATTGAAGCAACACAAAGGAAGATTAAGTTTCAGCGGTCGCTTTCAACTTGTAACATGTATATCTCGTGGATATTGTCAATGTAAAGTAATATAATAAGTGCAATATGCAAGTATGTAGGAATCAATGCACAGTTCACACAAGTGTTTGCTTCTTGAGGTGGAGAGAGATAGGTGAACTGACTCAACATAAAAGTAAAAGAATGGTCCTTCAAAGAGGAAAGCATCGATTGCTATATTTGTGCTAGAGCTTTGATTTTTGAAAACATATAGAGAGCATAAAAGTAAAGTTTTGAGAGGTGTTTGTTGTTGTCAACGAATGGTAGTCGGCACTCTAACCCCCTTGCCAGACAAACCTTCAAAGAGCGGCTCCCATTTTATTTTTATTTTTGGGTGGCACTCCTTCCAACCTTTCTTTCACAAACCATGGCTAACCGAATCCTCGGGTGCCTGCCAACAATCTCATACCATGAAGGAGTGCCTTTTTATTTTAGTTTTATTATGATGACACTCCTCCCCACCTTTGCTTTCTCAAGCCATGGCTAACCGAATCCTTCGGGTGCCGTCCAACAATCACATACAATGGAGGAGTGTCTATTTTTATTTAATTAATTTGGGACTAGGAATCCCATTGCCAGCTCTTTTTGCAAAATTATTGGATAAGCGGATGAAGCCACTAGTACATTGGTGAAAGTTGCCCAACAAGATTGAAAGATAAACACCACATACTTTCTCATGAGCTATAAAACATTGACACAAATCAGAGGTAATAAATTTTGAATTGTTTAAAGGTAGCACTCAAGCAATTTACTTTGGAATGGCGGAGAAATACCATGTAGTAGGTAGGTATGGTGGACACAAATGGCATAGTGGTTGGCTCAAGTATTTTGGATGCATGAGAAGTATTCCCTCTCGATACAAGGTTTAGGCTAGCAAGGCTTATTTGAAACAAACACAAGGATGAAGCGGTGCAGCAAAACTCACATAAAAGACATATTGTAAACATTATAAGACTCTACACCGTCTTCCTTGTTGTTCAAACTCAATACTAGAAATTATCTAGACTTTAGAGAGACCAAATATGCAAACCAAATTTTAGCATGCTCTATGTATTTCTTCATTAATGGGTGCAAAGTATATGATGCAAGAGCTTAAACATGAGCACAACAATTGCCAAGTATCACATTATCCAAGACATTTTAGCAATTACTACATGTATCATTTTCCAATTCCAACCATATAACAATTTAGCGAAGCAGTTTCAACCTTCGCCATGAAAATTATGAGTAAAGCTAAGAACACATGTGTTCATATGAACCAGCGGAGCGTGTCTCTCTCCCACACAAACATTTATTCAAACAAACAAAAATAAAAACAAACCGACGCTCCAAGCAAAGCACATAAGATGTGATGGAATAAAAATATAGTTTCAGGGGAGGAACCTGATAATGTTGTCAATGAAGAAGGGGATGCCTTGGGCATCCCCAAGCTTAGACGCTAGATTCTTCTTGATATATGCAGGGGTGAACCACCGGGGCATCCCCAAGCTTAGAGCTTTCACTCTCCTTGATCATGTTGTATCATCTCCCTCTCTTGATCCTTGAAAACTTCCTCCACACCAAACTCAAAACAACTGATTAGAGAGTTAGTGCACAATCAAAATATACATGTTCAGAGGTGACATAATCATTCTTAACACTTCTGGACATTGCACAAAGCTACTGAAAGTCAATGGAATCGAAATATCCATCAAACATATCAAAACAGGCAATGCGAAATAAAATGCAGAATCTGTCAAAACAGAACAGTTCGTAAAGACGAATTTTATTGAGGCACCAGACTTGCTCAAATGAAAATGGTCAAATTGAATGAAAGTTGCGTACATATCTGAGGATCACTCACGTAAATTTGCATAATTTTATGAGTTACCTACAGAGAATTTTCCCCAGATTCTTGACAGCAAAGAAATCTGTTTCTGCGCAGTAATCCAAATCTAGTATGAACCTTACTATCAAAGACTTTACTTGGCACAACAATGCAACAAAACTAAGATAAGGAGAGGTTGCTACAGTAGTAACAACTTCCAAGACTCAAATATAAAACAAAATTACTGTAGCAAAATAACACATGGGTTATCTCCCAAGAAGTGCTTTCTTTATAGCCATTAAGATGGGCTCAACAGTTTCAATGATGCACTCGCAAGAAATAAGAGTCGAAGCAAAAGAGAGCATCAAGAGGCAAATTCAAAACACTTTTAAGTCTAACATGCTTCCTATGAAAAGGAATCTTGTAAATAAACAAGTTCATGGAGCATAATGCAACAAGCATAGAAAGATAAAACAGGTGTAGCTTCAAAAATTTCAGCACATAGAGAGGCATTTTAGTAACATGAAAATTTCTACAACCATATTTTCCTCTCTCATAAAGATTTTCAGTAGCATCATGAGCAAACTCAACAATATAACTATCACATAAAGCATTCTTATCATGAGTCTCATGCATAAAATTATTACTCTCCACATAAGCATAATCAATTTTATTAGTTGTAGTGGGAGCAAATTCAACAAAGTAGCTATCAAATATAGGAGGCATATTGTAATCATAATCAAATTTACTCTCCATAGTAGGCGGCACCAAAAGGCTACTATCATTATAATCAACATAAATAGGAGGCAAAGTATCATCAAAGTAAATTTTCTCCTCAATGCTTGGGGGACTAAAAAGATCATGATCATCAAAACCAGCTCCCCCAAGCTTAGAATTTTCCATAGCATTAGCAATAATAGTGTTCAAAGCATTCATATTAATAACATTCCCATTAGCATGCATATAAAGTTCCATGGGTTTTTTAATTCTCTCTTCAAACACATCATGTCCTAATTCAAGATAAAGTTCATAAAGATCTCTCATATTTTTGTTGTTTTCCATTATGCCTAACTAGTGTTAACAAGAAACAAAAAGATGCAATTGCAGGATCTAAAGGAAATAGCTTCGAGCACAAACACAATGGCGCCAGAAAAGTACTTAACCTGGAACCGAAGTATGAGTGCCTTTTACCTTTCCTCCCCGGCAACGGCGCCAGAAAATAGTTTGATGTCCACGGGCTCTTCTATTCTTGTAGACAGTGTTGGGCCTCCAAGAGCAGAGGTTTGTAGAACAGCAACAAGTTTCCCTTAAGTGGATCACCCAAGGTTTATCGATCTCAGGGAGGAAGAGGTCAAAGATATCCCTCTCATGCAACCACTGCAACCACAAAGCAAGAAGTCTCTTGTGTCCCCAACACACCTAATAGGTGCACTAGTTCGGCGAAGAGATAGTGAAATACAGGTGGTATGAATAAGTATGAGTAGTAGCAACGGTGCCAGAAAAGTGTTTGCTGGCATGTAGTGATGGTGGTAATATTGCAGGCAGTAGAAACACAGTAAAACAGTAAACAAGCAGCGATAGCAGTATTTAGGAACAAGGCCTAGGGATCATACTTTCACTAGTGGACACTCTCAACTTTGATCACATAACGAGAATAGATAAATGCATACTCTACACTCTCTTGTTGGATGATGAACACCATTGCGTAGGATTACACGAACCCTCAATGCCGGAGTTAACAAGCTCCACAATATTCAATGTTCATATTTAAATAACCTTAGAGTGCATGACAGATCAACACAACTAAACCAAGTACTAACGTAGCATGCACACTTGTCACCTTCACGCTACGAAAGGAGGCATAGATCACATCAATACCATCGTAGCAATAGTTAACTTCGTAATCTACAAGAGATCACAATCATAGCCTACGCCAAGTACTAACACGGATGCACACACTTGTCACCATTACACCGTGCGGGAGGAATAAAACTACTTTAATAACATCACTAGAGTAGCACATAGTTGAATTGTGATACAAAACACATTGCAATCATAAAGAGATATAAATAAGCACTTCACTATGCCATTCATAACAGTGAATAAGTATTCTGTGAAATATAGCCTAAGAGACCCACACGGTGCACACACTGTCACCTTTACACACGTGGGACAAGTAGTCTCCGGAGATCACATAAGTAAAACTCACTTGATGTGACGCCCCGGAACCGGTACCATGAGGATCTCAGCGAACCCGCCGAAATCCGCATGATATCGATTCAGAGACGCCCTCCGACACGATGTGCGCGACGAATCACACACGTGATGCCAGAGGAATTACCACGAGTAGTAATATTACAACAGGTTTACAATAGAGCCCACAAGATACAGATATTACAACAACGACTCCAACGAGTCAAGATACCAATATACAATACAAAGATCCAAAATCATACAGAAGATCGAATACGTCCGAGTACGGACAAGATACAAATTGGACTAAGAGTCCTGAAGATAACCAGTGGCGTCCATAACCCTGCCCAGGCCAAGCCGGAAGGGTAACCTTGCTAACGTCGTCATCTCGTACCTGTCAAAGTCGGGCCATCGGTTGCCGACAAAAGGGGGAAGAGACAAAAAGAAAGAAAGGCGAGGTAAGTACCATTGGCACGTACTTGCGAGACAAGACCAGCTATGCTCACCGGTGGGCGGTATAAACTTCACCCGGCTATATGTGGAGTTTAGCGGCAGCAAAGCTACTATCCAATAGAGACACGCTACAACATCCGTCTACTCAGAGAAGATAAGAGAGCGCATAAGGTAACAGATAAAATACTACACAAACATAACCCAGCCGATTACACATATCCCCTTCAACAAAGCGAAGAGGCAATGTAAAAGGCACTCAACGATGGACAATTTTATTATATGTTGGTTGTAGTAATGCTATATTACTACGCAAGTTATTATCAGATTATTAACAACAAGTATAATGTGTAAGTTGTTCTATGATCAAGCTATACAATTCCAAGTCGTCCATAACCACGGACACGGCTTATCGATAAGATGTACACCCTGCAGGGGTTGCCCAAATGTAACCATACGCATGCTCGAACCCACTTACTACAGGTGGAGTCTCACATCAAGACCGTTCCTAATGCAAGAGAAAATTTAATGGGAGCCACCCAACTAAGCTACCCGTGACGAAGTTCGGCCGTACTCCGATACGGACCTAGAGGTTTGCGACATAGTCCAGGCGGGCACTAACGACCAGGCACAGGATAAGTCTATCCGCGTTATGAGTACGGTACGAAATAAACACTCGAAGGCAACGAGAAGTAAATCATGCATCGTGCATATGGGCAAATAAAACCAAGGTTGTGGCTCCCAATTAAACGAGACTCGAGGAAAGGTAGTGGGTGATGGGGGTCCCATTCCCCCACGTACGGGTAGAGCGCTCAATCTCGGAACAGATAACAAGAACTCGGGTCCTAGGGGACATTAGCAAGTCAAAGTTCCGATGCTTTCGCAATGGGGCTCACAGATGCCTCTGCTTACAATTTTAGTTGTTAACAATAAAGTAAAGCATGAGTATCTCCAACAATTGATATAGCATGTGATAACCTCCCAACAAGATATCCCTAACATCTCGAGATATTAACAAGACCCTAAACTCGCCTACGACTCGCAAAACTGGCAAACAACAAACATCAGGTAGGGCAAGGAGGTGTATCTCGGATCATATAGGGTAACAGGTGGAATAGGGCGTGACACAACAGAATCGCAACATAGGGATAGCAATAGATCAAAAGAGCATGTAAATGTAAAATAGGTGAAGGGGTGGGCTCGCCTGTGAAAAGCTGCAGAAGAACTTGTCGTATCTCACAACACCACTTCGTGATCCTATCCGTGAAGAAGCAAATGCTGGAACACACAACATATGCAATCTTACTACTACGAATAAAGAAGATCCAGCATGATCAAGATGATATGCATGACATGGCAGATATGGTGCAATGCACTTATCCAATTTTAAGCGGAGTCGAAACCCCGGACAAGCAATTTAGGTTTGGAGTTACATTTCTACCGGCAAAGTTAAATGTTGATTAGCATGGCATAAACATGGCATGGGTGAGCTAGGCAAATTTAAATGGAACCGGGACACAATAAATAATTCCCGCACAATTCCATATTTAATATTAGGTGATTCGCTATTTAATCCGAACAACCACAAGATATATGATGCGATGCAACATGATTTGATGCAACAAGATATATAGCATATTTATAAAATAGGTATAGGTTTAGGATCGGGGTCTCACGGTATCGGAACAAAGGCGGTCGTCGGATTCGGGTTCGGAGAGGAAGAAGATGAAGTGAGGTCTCGGACTTCGGATCCGGGAAGAAGAACTTGAAGTTTCCGGCATCGAAGGTCGATGGCGAACTTGAGTAGGCGCCGATGGTCTTCGAGTGGCGTCACATCAAGATTGTAGAACTTGTTCGTCGGGTTGCGCGGCCGCTACAACATCACCACATCCATCAACACTTCACACGGCCACAAGCAGATGTTCAAAAGGCTCAACCAAAAGGTCATGGCACTCACGGCAGGAACATCACATACCAACGAGACAGGCAACATGAACCGGGAGCCAAAATAGGAGGAAAAACTCGCTCGCCGGGCACACGCACGAGGTGCGGCAAGCCGACGAGGCAGCACGGTTAGCTGGGCGACAAGGATGGCTCGAGACGGCATGGCACCCGCGCGCGAGGCAGGATGAGGGCGACGAACGGAGCAAGGACCGGCAGGACGAGCTTGGCAGGAGGAGCCGGACGGCGCTGGCGCACGCGGTGGTTACCGGCGAGGTGAGGAAGCAGAGGTCGGCCGGGCGGCGCTGCGTGGTGTGAAACGAGGGAACGCAGGCTCCAGGGACGCGCGCCGCAGCGGTGGATGAGCGCCAACGGCGTTGGGAAGAGGGGCACGGGGTCGCGCGTGGTGGTGAAGAGGATGGAGGCCGGGCGGCGCGACGGCATCGACGGGAGATCGGAGGAGGAGAGGCGGTGCTCGCGCGGGCTCCTGCAGGCGCGCATGAGGAAGGGGAGGGACGCAGGAGTCGGGAACGAAGGGAGGCGCGTCGGCGACAGGGAAGCAGGGCGGCACGCCGGAGACGAGGTTGGCCGGCTGCGGAGAGAGGCGGCGTTGGCTCGCGGGAGTGAGGAGAGGCGTTGGCGACGGGTGAGAGCAGGGTGGAGGGACTCGATCGCGTTTAGAAAAGAGAAAGAGGGGGGCGGCTGCAAAAACACCAGAGGAGGAAAGCTGGCCGGTTAGGGTTTGGCTAGGGGTGGCCGAGCTGGGCCGGAGTTGGGCCTGGCCGGTGGCTGGCGGCTGGGCCGATTTGGCCTGGTTAGGCTGGGGGGTCTTCTCCCCTTTTTTTTATTTTAAAACAGTTTTCTTTTATTATTTTTCCTGTTTGTTTACAAAACCATTTTAAATAGTTTTTATATAGAAAAAATAAGCAGAGTAAAATATATTTTTATTTGGGATAAAAAGAGCGGATTAATTATAACAACAAAATAGGGTTTAATAACAATAATTTTGGAGTTCAAAAATATGCATGATGCAATGATGAACTTGGAACGACACGGAAAAACAAGCAGCGGAGAAAATTCTAATATTGGGTTTTTCCGGGTCGTTACAAACGACACCACTAACAAGGAACCTCGCCCCGAGGTTCCACCTCAAGGTACGGGGGAGAGAGGTGAACTATCGGGTCTTCAGGCGACGTGTCGATCTCCTCGACACCACTAACAAGAAGTCGTTGTCCCGTCGGTGATGATGCACTTCCGTCGAGATCCTCCAAAGATCGGACCTATTAGGATAGGGCAAAGATCGTCCAACCCACGTCGGAACCTAAGACTCGGAGAAAAATTCAGATAAGAGAGAAGACTCAAAACTCGCAAAGGTAAGAGGAGAAAGAATTTAGATAAAGAGAAAAATAGAGCTAATCAGATCTATCCAACGAATTTTTAGAAAATAATTTTGACACTAAACACAACAACATCCGTTGGCAAGGTTATCCTACAGGCTGGACTAGTGGGGTACCGTCAACCTGAGCTCTGATACCAACTTGTGACGCCCCGGAACCGGTACCATGAGGATCTCAGCGAACCCGCCGAAATCCGCATGATATCGATTCAGAGACGCCCTCCGACACGACGTGCGCGACGAATCACACACGTGATGCCAGAGGAATTACCACGAGTAGTAATATTACAACAGGTTTACAATAGAGCCCACAAGATACAGATATTACAACAACGACTCCAACGAGTCAAGATACCAATATACAATACAAAGATCCAAAATCATACAGAAGATCGAATACGTCCGAGTACGGACAAGATACAAATTGGACTAAGAGTCCCGAAGATAACCAGTGGCGTCCATAACCCTGCCCAGGCCAAGCCGGAAGGGTAACCTTGCTAACGTCGTCATCTCGTACCTGTCAAAGTCGGGCCATCGGTTGCCGACAAAAGGGGGAAGAGACAAAAAGAAAGAAAGGCGAGGGTAAGTACCATTGGCACGTACTTGCGAGACAAGACCAGCTATGCTCGCTGGTGGGCGGTATAAACTTCACCCGGCTATATGTGGAGTTTAGCGGCAGCAAAGCTACTATCCAATAGAGACACGCTACAACATCCGTCTACTCAGAGAAGATAAGAGAGCGCACAAGGTAACAGATAAAATACTACACAAACATAACCCAGCCGATTACACATATCCCCTTCAACAAAGCGAAGAGGCAATGTAAAAGGCACTCAACGATGGACAATTTTATTATATGTTGGTTGTAGTAATGCTATATTACTACGCAAGTTATTATCAGATTATTAACAACAAGTATAATGTGTAAGTTGTTCTATGATCAAGCTATACAATTCCAAGTCGTCCATAACCGCGGACACGGCTTATCGATAAGATGTACACCCTGCAGGGGTTGCCCAAATGTAACCATACGCATGCTCGAACCCACTTACTACAGGTGGAGTCTCACATCAAGACCGTTCCCAATGCAAGAGAAAATTTAATGGGAGCCACCCAACTAAGCTACCCGTGACGAAGTTCGGCCGTACTCCGATACGGACCTAGAGGTTTGCGACATAGTCCAGGTGGGCACTAACGACCAGGCACAGGATAAGTCTATCCGCGTTATGAGTACAGTACAGAAATAAACACTCGAAGGCAACAGGAAGTAAATCATGCATCGTGCATATGGGCAAATAAAACCAAGGTTGTGGCTCCCAATTAAACAGACTCGAGGAAAGGTAGTGGGTGATGGGGGTCCCATTCCCCCACGTACGGGTAGAGCGCTCAATCTCGGAACAGATAACAAGAACTCGGGTCCTAGGGGACATTAGCAAGTCAAAGTTCCGATGCTTTCGCAAAGGGGCTCACAGATGCCTCTGCTTACAATTTTAGTTGTTAACAATAAAGTAAAGCATGAGTATCTCCAACAATTGATATAGCATGTGATAACCTCCCAACAAGATATCCCGAACATCTCGAGATATTAACAAGACCCTAAACTCGCCTACGACTCGCAAAGCTGGCAAACAACAAACATCAGGTAGGGCAAGGAGGTGTATCTCAGATCATATAGGGTAACAGGTGGAATAGGGCGTGACACAACAGAATTGCAACATAGGGATAGCAATAGATCAAAAGAGCATGTAAATGTAAAATAGGTGAAGGGGTGGGCTCGCCTGTGAAAAGCTGCAGAAGAACTTATCGTATCTCACAACACCACTTCGTGATCCTATCTGTGAAGAAGCAAATGCTGGAACACACAACATATGCAATCTTACTACTACGAATAAAGAAGATCCAGCATGATCAAGATGATATGCATGACATGGCAGATATGGTTCAATGCACTTATCCAATTTTAAGCGGAGTCGAAACCCCGGACAAGCAATTTAGGTTTGGAGTTACATTTCTACCGGCAAAGTTAAATGTTGATTAGCATGGCATAAACATGGCATGGGTGAGCTAGGCAAATTTAAATGGAACCGGGACACAATAAATAATTCCCGCACAATTCCATATTTAATATTAGGTGATTCGCTATTTAATCCGAACAACCACAAGATATATGATGCGATGCAACATGATTTGATGCAACAAGATATATAGCATATTTATAAAATAGGTATAGGTTTAGGATCGGGGTCTCACGGTATCGGAACAAAGGCGGTCGCCGGATTCGGGTTCGGAGAGGAAGAAGATGAAGTGAGGTCTCGGACTTCGGATCCGGGAAGAAGAACTTGAAGTTTCCGGCATCGAAGGTTGATGGCGAACTTGAGTAGGCGCCGATGGTCTTCGAGTGGCGTCACATCAAGATTGTAGAACTTGTTCGTCGGGTTGCGCGGCCGCTACAACATCACCACATCCATCAACACTTCACACGGCCACAAGCAGATGTTCAAAAGGCTCAACCAAAAGGTCATGGCACTCACGGCAGGAACATCACATACCAACGAGACAGGCAACATGAACCAGGAGCCAAAATAGGAGGAAAAACTCGCTGCTGGGCACACGCACGAGGTGCAGCAAGCCAGCAGGGCAGCACGGTTAGCTGGGCGACGAGGACGGCTCGAGACGGCATGGCACCCGCGCGCGAGGCAGGATGAGGGCGACGAACGGAGCAAGGACCGGCAGGACGAGCTTGGCAGGAGGAGCCGGACGGCGCTGGCGCACGCGGTGGTTACCGGCGAGGTGAGGAAGCAGAGGTCGGCCGGGCGGCGCTGCGTGGTGTGAAACGAGGGAACGCAGGCTCCAGGGACGCGCGCCGCAGCGGTGGATGAGCACCAACGGCGTTGGGAAGAGGGGCGCGGGGTCGCGCGTGGTGGTGAAGAGGATGGAGGCCGGGCGGCGCGACGGCGTCGACGGGAGATCGGAGGAGGAGAGGCGGTGCTCGCACGGGCTCCTGCAGGCGCGCATGAGGAAGGGGAGGGACGCAGGAGTCGGGAACGAAGGGAGGCGCGTCGGTGACAGGGAAGCAGGGCGGCACGCCGGAGACGAGGTTGGCCGGCTGCGGAGAGAGGCGGCGTTGGCTCGCGGGAGTGAGGAGAGGCGTTGGCAACGGGTCGGGCTCGCAGAGGAGCAGAGGCGACGGGAGAGAGCAGGGTGGAGGGACTCGATCGCGTTTAGAAAAGAGAAAGAGGGGGGCGGCTGCAAAAACACCAGAGGAGGAAAGCTGGCCGGTTAGGGTTTGGCTAGGGGTGGCCGAGCTGGGCCGGAGTTGGGCCTGGCCGGTGGCTGGCGGCTGGGCCGATTTGGCCTGGTTAGGCTGGGGGGGGTCTTCTCCCCTTTTTTTATTTTAAAACAGTTTTCTTTTATTATTTTTCCTGTTTGTTTACAAAACCATTTTAAATATTTTTTATATAGAAAAAATAAGCAGAGTAAAATATATTTTTATTTGGGATAAAAAGAGCGGATTAATTATAACAACAAAATAGGGTTTAATAACAATAATTTTGGAGTTCAAAAATATGCATGATGCAATGATGAACTTGGAACGACACGGAAAAACAAGCAGCGGAGAAAAATCTAATATTGGGTTTTTCCGGGTCGTTACACTTGACTAGCATAATGACATCTAGATTACAAGCATCATCATATGAATCTCAATCATGTAAGGCAGCTCATGAGATTATTGTATTGAAGTACATAGGAGAGAGATGAACCACATAGCTACCGGTACAGCCCCGAGCCTCGATGGAGAACTACTCCCTCCTCATGGGAGACAAGCAGCGTTGATGGAGATGGCGGTGGTGTCGATGGAGGAGCCTTCAGGGGCACTTCCCCGTCCGGCGGCGTGCCGGAACGGAGACTCCTGTCCCCCAGATCTTGGCTTCGCGATGGCGGCGGCTCTGGATGGTTTCTCGTACCGTGGCTTTTCCGTATCGAGGTTTTAGGTCGAGGGGCTTCTTATAGGCGAAGAGGCAGCGTCAGAAGGTCAACGAGGCGACGACACAATAGGGGGGCGCGGGCCACCCCCAGGCCGCGCCGGCCTATGGTCTAGTGGGCCTGTGGCCCCCCTCTGACGACTCTCGGGTGTTCTGGATGCTTCCGGGCAAAATAGGACCCTGGGCGTTGATTTCGTCCAATTCCGAGAATATTTCCTTACTAGGATTTCTGAAACCAAAAACAGCAGAAAACAGCAACTGGCCCTTCGGCATCTCGTCAATAGGTTAGTTCCGAAAAACGCATAAATATGACATAAAGTGTGCATAAAACATGTAGATATCATCAACAATGTGGCATGGAACATAAGAAATTATCGATACGTCGGAGACGTATCAGTGGGTAGGAAGGTAAATAAAACTGAACCGGTATAATGGAAAATTTGATGTATTATGGGATTTGGTGGGAGGGAAAAATGGTCCAACGAAAAGTTTGACGAAATTTTTGGCATAAACCTTAGTTCCTTTATTATTAGGTATAGATTATAAATCTGAAGGGCTAGGTAGAATGTCAACGATGAACATAATAACACTTTATTTTGTTCCAGACGTGCATTATTACCACATTCCTTATTAGTCACTTAGGCCATTGTATTCTTGTATTGCTTGTGTTGTATGACATCTCATACCGACCAATATGGTACAAATACCGAAGAACTTCATTGTGTGACCAATCAAATAATACATTCATAACATGTATATCATCTATATACACCTGAGCTAGACTTTCTAATCTTTTCTTTCTTTATGCCAAAATCCTTTTTGTAGTTTCTCTTTTGACTCTCCTCATATTTTAGAAAACACTTCAACATCAATAACTTCTAGGCTTGTTGGTAAAATACCAATAACCTTGAGGTTCGCACTTTGAAGTTGATCATCTCATGACAAGTGTTTCAGATTTCACTATTAGTAACTTTTTAGTGTGATGAACCATTTCACTATAATTTTATGCATCAAATCATGACAACTTCATGATGAAGCTACTATGGCTTACATGGATATGCGAATAACGTTAGTGCCCAACAATTTGGAGGATTTAGACGCCTAGCATCTTCAACCATCGTACATTCCCATAAAACTTATGAGTTTATATAGTCTCACCAGATTATATTCTATCACCTTGCAATAAGGTCTTAGATATCACATATATCTCATACCTCTCTTATTTCTGAAAACAAAATTTTTAGCTCCTTACTTTTCAAACGAATTTGAACTTCAAGTTTCACGGAGATAAGATGATTTTAGGTACTAATTGAAACCATTGCTCTTTGAATCAGAAATGTGAGGTTTACTAAAAGTTTGCAATAGGACTTAATCATTTCTTGATTCTTTAACAATACGGTACCAGTCCGTAAAATTTCTTGTCAGACTTAACAGTATTTCTATCTCAATTATAAGACTAGCGCATGGTAGATAACAGATGCCAATTCTATAAATTTAATTCAAAATACTATTTAGACTTTGTTCAGGATAAATTTGAGTTTACTATTAATTCTTAAATTAACTATGTGAACTCCCACTTGAAACAATATCCCTCGCATTGTCTTAGTGATTACACGAACCAAATCCACTACACCAAGTCCGATCATCACGTGAGATGATGTAGTTTCAATGGAGAACATCAACATGTTCATCATATCATCTATATGATTGATGCTTAACCTTTCGGTCTTCCGTGTTCCGAGGCCATGTATGTACATGCAGGCTCGTCAAGTTAAACCGTAGTTTCCGCATGTGCAAATCTGGCTTGCACCTATTGTATGCACACGTTGATTCTATCACACCCGATCATCACGTGATGCTTCGAAACAATGAGTCTTAGCAACGGTGCTAACTAAGGACGAACACTTTATTATCTTGACTTTTAGTGAGAGGGATCACCTTATAATGCTACCGTCGCGATCTAAGCAATATAAGATGCATAAAAGGATTAACATCACATGCAATTCATAATGTGATATGATACAGCCCTTTAGTCTTTGCGCCTTTGATCTTCATCTCCAAAGCACGGACATGATCTCCATCATCAACGGGCATGATCTCCATCATCGTCGGCGTAGCGTCAAGGTCCATGGCGCCGTCATCATGGTTGTTCACCACATGTAGCAACTATTACAACTACTTTGAAATAATACTACAACATGAAATATAAAGACAACCATAAGGCTCATGTCGGTTGACACAATACAATAATGATCATCTCATACATATTTATCATCACATCATGGCCATATCACATCACCAAACTGTGGGGACCCCAGACTAGCTGTCCAAAATCCCTGTTATATATACAGTTCACGATCCCATGATCAGTGCACCGTGAACACATAACCGAACTGATATCAAATTACACCATCCATTACAAAGCGAAATAAGAAAATTACAGTGAGGTCACATGACCAATACTTACATAATAGCCTCGAAGGGCCTAACTAAACATCAGAGTAGCAACATCACTTCAACATCGCAATACCCAAATCATCTGTCGTAACCCTACAGGCAACTGACTAAGAAGACGTTCCTAGCTCGCATAGACGTCGCCAACTCCTTCTTCATCCGTCGTGTTGTTCCTCCAAGTCTGGCCAAATAAATAGCTAGGGACAAAACCGTGAGTACATTGGAATTGTACTCGCAAACCATCAAGAAGGTACTTTGCAAGAGTGCAAGATAACAAGCGCTAATCTAGATGACAAGAGGGAAGAGCTAATTTCCCTTGTGGAAATAGCATGTAGAAGAGAAGCAGTTTCTCTTGTGGATATAGCTTGTGGGAGAAAATCAGTTTCTCTTGCGGATATAGCATGTGGGAGAAAATCAGTTTCTCTTGTGGATATAGCATCCCGGCATCTCAAGTGATGGGGACACTATGGTTGTCCTATGACATCTCTATATCTTTATTGAAGAAGTTACTTCAAAAGATAAACTATGACATCTCTATATCTTTATTGAAGAAGAGTTAGCTTCACGCCATCTCAGCTGAGGGAGAAACTAGGAAAGTTCTATGACATCTCTATATCTTTATTGAAGAAGAGTTCCTCTACATGAAAACACTAGGAAGGGTTCACCCAAATTTTGTTCCTTTTCCCTCGACCATCTCCATATTGTCGGCACAAGCCTTCCCGTACCCTTTCGGTACATCCAACACATTCTCTTTCTTTGTAAAGCACTTTATAAAACAAAACTCGACATAGCTTGGCAACGGCCATTCCAACCGTTCATGACCGCGTACGCGGCTATTCGAATAGATTTAACTCTGCAGAGTGTGCGAACTTTCCCCACAAGAACCGATAAATCCGTCGGGATCATCCCCAGATCGTCATACGAAACTATGCGAGTCTCGGATAACCAGTCATAGTCTTTCGCCTGTCTCCCTTGACATGAGTCCTTCCCTGCGGGCTAACCCCTTCCCGGCACCCCGGCAGCATACCTCCTTTTGAGCGTATCTCCGGCGCCACGACAGAAGACCCTCAATAATCGTCCGGCTATAGGCAACTACAGTGTATTGCCTCCTCCAGAGCACAACCCGGTGTCAGAGGTCATCGTGACCCTCCTAGAGAGTTGTGAAGGTGGCTCATGCCAATTTCAACAGATGTCAGACTAAGCCCGTACCCACTTTGGATAGTGTGGTTGCGCTGTTTGGTTGTTTCGGGCAAATACTAAGAACCATGTGTCGTTTTTCTCAAAAACCCAAGTCACACACACGATCCTTCTCACACACCTTTGACAAGATCCTTTTACTTCATAAACCATACACTTGGGTAAGATTTGCCTCGCCCAAGGTTTTCATAAACATTTACAACAAGGTAAACCTTGACGGGTTCCCAACCTATAGTTTCATGAGTGGAACTAATACATCACCATGGCCGAGATGAGGGTCATCACGCCATTGAGGGTATGAAAAAGTGGTATTGGAGTGGATCATACTTGCTAAAGGTAAGCATATATTATGATAACATAAGAGGGAATATACTTTTAGATTTGTGGTGCTATCTATCCAAATCAATATAAGGGGATGGGAATTGACCAACACCAAAACTACTTAGGTAAATAGGCACACTCATCACAACTTGAGAATATACCAAGATCATGGCATTGATACCTCTACACTAGAAGGGGGTGTAGCATGAATCTTGTTCCGAGGTGGAACATGTTCAAGCTAAATATAGAAAACAAGTTAGATAGCAATGGCCATGATGCCATACACCCAACCAATTACCAAGACCTTGACAAGCTAAAACTACTAGAGGTATCATGCTTGCATCCAACATAGAAGACAATAATATGGAGATCATCACACATAGAACCAAGATGCTAATGATAGCAACAAGTTGTCATCCAAGAGACATCACATCAGAGATCAAAAGATGGCTCTCCTTGGTTGGCTTGTTTGTCCCTGGACTTCTTCAACTCCATCCAATAAGAATTCCAACAATATAAATAATCTCCTCATCCGATTCCACTTCTTCTTCTCCGGAATTGTTCGCATCTATCGCCGGAAAATATAAAAGGAACACAATCAATCACATTGCACCAACAAGACAACATTCAACAATCAACAAATAACCATGCAGCCAAGGGATAACATACTAAGGACTTATAGATAGCACAAAACAACTTTAAGAGTTTTAATTTAGAAAACCCCATTTATTTACCTAGTAGAGGTATGAGTGCATCACAACTTAGCAATTGCCTCTCTAGATTATCACCACGGTATAAACCAAATACCCCCTGGTAGATAACATCATGAAGAGGACAAATGCATTAGTTTGGCATCAAACACATACACAATACATTTTCAAACATTTTTAGAAAAGTAGAAATCAGCTTTCCTAACTTAATTTGCTCACTTAATCACTATACAAAAATAAGAAGCAAGTAAGATACCTCACCTTTAAAATCTTAAGCAAAAAAATAGAGCTAATGTTAAGTTGCAGACGTTTTGTTTTGCAAGCATAAAACAAAGGTTACCCATTTCTAATAAAAAGAGTTGGTCAAGGGTTTTAAATAAACCAAAAAGTTTTGGCCCAACAACTCATATAGCACACACATGTTAATATCAGTAACCAATATGCATGAACAGAGACTAACAGTATTTTTTCTAGATGGCCAATATTAATACAAGACTAACCCAATTGGATTCACTCAAAAAGGTTGAACCTACAATTTTAGGACTTCGCTTGAATCTGACTGTATAGAAAACAAGATCTATATGCCAAAAATCGTAGAAAAATCCTAAAAATATGAGGTCAGCTGCATCTGGAAGATATTTACAATACGGTTCAACTGCAATTGGTTTCATTCAAAAATCCATTTCCAAGCTCCTGGGTTAAACAGACAAATTCAGATCTGACAAGAACTTGATCTGTGAACCATTTTAGTTTAAGTCGTCACTTGAGGTGAGACCAACGGCAAAATGAAGCTACTGGAGAGGGCTTTCACCCACAGTTGAGTTTGCTCAAAAAGGTTTTCTAAAACAAATAAAATCTTGCAAAACGTGAATCTGCATGTTTTCATAACTTTATTTACTAAGGAAAATCTGTTACGAATTTGAGGATGAAACCAACTCCAAGTTGTATATCTTTTCATTAGCTAACAGTGGAACTTTGAATTACTCGATTTGGAGCTGCACACGAGTTTTGACGGATTTTACAAGATCGTGCAGAATCTGAAACAGCAAGATTACAGAAATTACTGCAAGGTTTTGGATGAACTTTGGTCAAGGACTTCAGATCTGAGGATAGGTGAAGCTTCTCCATGCTTGGACCAACATGCACCTGCATCAAGATCCAATCTTGAGAGAGGGGAAAATAAAAGAGAGCTGGAGTCATCTAGGGTTAGGGAAGAAGAGAGTGAGAGGGATGCTCTCATGGTGAGAGGGAGCTTGAGGGAGGAGGGAGCTTCATCTTGGAGTGCTCTCCATGACCATGGCCAGCCATGGAGCTTAGGAGGAGCAGCAGCTCGTGGTGGAGGGGGGAGGAGAGTGTGAGGGAGTGGAGAGTGAGAAGAAATGAAGCAAAGGGGAGGAGGTGGCCGGCCAAGCCCCTTTTATAGAGGGAGAGGGGTGGTCGCCTCCTTCTTTGATTGGCCAAGGTGGGTGGCTGCCCATTTATTGATTGGGTTAGGTGGGAGGCATGGCTTGTATAAGAAGGAAAAGAGGAGGTAGTGCTGGCCGAAATTTGAATGCATACACAAATTGGTCGGCTCCATTCTTGCCATACAAAAATGAACAATGAGAGAGAGATGCACAACATCCATGTGTATAGATCAAGGCATGATGTTGAGGAGGTAATGTCAATGAGTGACTTTGATGATGATAAAAAGAGGAGTAGGTACATATATATAAAAATAAGGGGGAGGGTGATATGTGCTCGGAAGATAATTGTTACCACTTTGGTTGTGACAAACATAAGATGAAAAATATACCCAAAGATATAGATGATGATTAGAAGTTTTCACTTGAATTAAAATTTGGAAGGATTGGGATTGACCACATGCAACAGTGCATGAGCATGTCAACGTAGATGGGTGGTGATGGTGTTGTAGACAATGGTAGAGCAAGGTTAAGAGAGATGGGGAGTGAAGTATCCATATACTCACAAGGATGAATATATTGACATAAATCATGAATTCATGAGGTCAAGGTGGTGATGGAAAAGAATAGAGGAGTGAGATAGGTATGATGAAATATAAGTTGCTCTTCAAATAATAGGTCAATTGGGAGTGATTTGAAAGTATCAAATGATCATCCATTTGATCAAGAATTGGAGGATGGGGAATACAATGTGGTAGATCAGAGGTGTGCATAAGATGTGCAAGTGTTGCCATTTGAAAAGGGATTTATTTGAAAGATATATGAAACACCTCAATTGTCTAGGGACAATTGAGAATGAACTCAAGTAAAATGGAATTTGAAAATGTTGAGAGAAAACTAGTTGGAACATAGGAGTTCAAAATATTCTACTTACTTTCTCAAGTAAAGTAGAGTTTTTCTCAAATGTAAAATAAGCAAGAGGAAAATAAGAAATGGTATAGGTACCATAAACAAGCCTTTTGTTAAAAAGGAAGAAAATAGAAAGTAAGGTTTTAGAAATCAGTACTTGGTAGAAATGGGATGAAAAACAAAACCCATTTCAGTTCCTTTTTTTCTTTGAAGAAATATTTTGAGAAGCTTTAATAAAACTAGATGTAGTTTTGTGATCAAAACCAGAGAAGGAAAAACAATATGATTTTTTAGAAAGAGAACTAATTCAGGGAGGATTGTTCTCAATGGTAGATGGTGGCTACAGATTGTACCCATCATTCCCACTCTTGGTTTTGTGAAGATTAAACTTGAATAAAATAAGAGGTAAAAGTGAAGGAAGTAATCTAAAGTTGAAACATTGGATAAGGTATAAGATCAAGTTGGATATAAGAGTTGCAGGGGTAGAATGAGACATGCAGGACGTGGAAATTGTAGAGGGAGATGCACATATGAGATCCATGCATTTAGGTCACCAAAAACAGTTGTGGGTGCTTAGATTTCAACTGCCAAAGTTTGGAACTTTTGAGCCTACCAAATCAGGTTGCTGACTTAGCCTCAAAACAGGCAAGGATAAAAGAGTATAGAGGGATTTAGTTCAAGGAAAGGGCATGGTTGAGAAGTGCTCAAGATATGGTAGGTTTAGGACCAAGTGCATTGCTTTAGATTACAAGGGAAAGATATGATAAGGAGCAGATGATTCCAAGTTTTGAATTAAGGATGATTTGAGCTAGATTGCATAGAGAGGAAAATCAAGATGGCACACTCATGTTGCCATCAGGAGAAGAGTTTGATGTAGTAAAAAGGAAAACAGTTTTTCCTAAGTCACACATGTGTTTTATTAGATGAGTTGTTCGTCTGACCACTAGAGGTGTTGTTCTTTGAGGTAGCTCAAGACAAAACTCAACAAGCAATTCAAGATAATTCATCTACAAGCAGATCAAAGCAATTCATCACAACAAACAAATCAAGGCAATTCATCTAATTAGTTTATAGAAAAAGTTTTTGTTCCCCCTAATTTTTGCATTAAGGACAATTAATCAAGGTTGCAAAAATTGGGGTGTTACAGATCTTCCACCCTTAAAATAATCTCATCCCGAGATTACTTAGCGTAGAATTAGAGGGGTTGTAAAGTTTAACTAAAGTTTGACTCCATTTTCTTGTAGACACAAAGTTGTCGAGGAGGTCGTTTCTTCATCTTCTGGGAGACATGATGGATTTCTGCCGATGGCGAGCTTCATGAAGAGGTTGACTACTCCATGCATGTGTTGGATCTATAGCTTCTTAACGATCCTAGTGGGGGTTCATGATTTCTAGGAGAGTTAGTGTACTCCAACGGTGCTTTAGGTGGGTTGAAAACTTTTTAGAGTTAGCTTTAAGTTTTAGTGGAAGACAAAGACTTGTTCATCGAGGGTTCTGAAGAACACAGAGCTTCTGCCACGGGTTTTATCGATGCTTTCGAAGAAGTCATCAATCTCCATCTTGAGTTGAACATCTTCAGAGGGCGTTGTGTAGCCCATGGCTTCAAGAGGGTTAGTGCAATCCTCCGTTTCCAACGGTGTTTTTTCAAAAAGGTTTTTAAAAAAATTAGGGTTAGCTCAAAATTTTAGTGGAAGACCCTTAA
Organism: Lolium rigidum; assembly: GCF_022539505.1. Lineage (NCBI taxonomy): Eukaryota > Viridiplantae > Streptophyta > Magnoliopsida > Poales > Poaceae > Lolium > Lolium rigidum. The sequence continues at coordinate 277,783,679 of NC_061508.1, forward strand.
GATTTTTCATCGGGCTTATGGAAAAACTCAGAGCTTCAGCCTTGTAGTTCTGTCTGGGGCTTCTAAAGAAGTCATCGATCTTCCATATTCAGTTGAAGTATCTTCAGAGGAGACGTGTAGACCACAACTTCAATAGACACTCACTGTGTTAACTAAACCATTTGGGACGTGATACGTCCAAAACGTATCTACTTTCCCGAACACTTTTGCTATTGTTTTGCCTCTAATTTGTGTATTTTGGATACAATTAACATGGACTAACGCTGTTTTCAGCAGAATTGCCCTGGTGTCTCATTTTTGTGCAGAAATTCAACTTTCAGGAAAATCCCCGGAATTTATGTCGAAGGGCCTACTTTTCCAGAATAATCACGGAGCCAGAAGGGCAGACCTGGGGGAGGCCCAGGCCCCCCAGACAAACAGGCCGGCATGGCCTGGAGGGGGGCGTGCCGCCCTAGCGTGTGGCCCCCTCGTCCAGCCTCTGACGCCCCCCTCTGGACTACTTAAGGGTTTCGATCTAAAAATGCGAGACAAGAAGTCGAAGTCGCCAGAAACCATCTAGTACGCCGCCATGATACGTCTCCGACGTATCGATAATTTCTTATGTTCCATGCCACATTATTGATGATATCTACATGTTTTATGCACATTTTATGTCATATTTATGCGTTTTCTGGAACTAACCTATTGACGAGATGCCGAAGGGCCAGTTGCTGTTTTCTGCTGTTTTTGGTTTCAGAAATCCTAGTAAAGAAATATTCTCGGAATTGGACGAAATCAACGCCCATCACCTTAGAATCCCCGGAAGCATCCACAACACCCGAGAGTCGTCAGAGGGGGGCCACAGGCCCACCAGACCATAGGCCGGCGCGGCCTGGGGGTGGCCCGCGCCCCCCTATGGTGTCGTCGCCTCGTTGACCTTCTGACGCCGCCTCTTCGCCTATAAGAAGCCCCTCGACCTAAAACCTCGAGACGGAAAAGCCACGGTACGAGAAACCATCCAGAGCCGCCGCCATCGTGAAGCCAAGATCTGGGGGATAGGAGTCTCTGTTCCGGCACGCCGCCGGGACGGGGAAGTGCCCCCGGAAGGCTCCTCATCGACACCACCGCCATCTTCATCACCGCTGCTGTCTCCCATGAGGAGGGAGTAGTTCTCCATCGAGGTTCGGGGCTGTACCGGTAGCTATGTGGTTCATCTCTCTCCTATGTACTTCAATACAATAATCTCATGAGCTGCCTTACATGATTGAGATTCATATGATGATGCTTGTAATCTATATGTCGTTATGCTAGTCAAGTGAATTTTACTTATGTGATCTCCGGAGACTCCTTGTCCCACGTGTGTAAAGGTGACAAGTGTGTGCACCGTGTGGGTCTCTTAGGCTATATTTCACAGAATACTTATTCACTGTTATGAATGGCATAGTGAAGTGCTTATTTATATCTCTTTATGATTGCAATGTGTTTAGTATCACAATATATCTGCATGCTACTCTAGTGATGTTATTAAAGTAGTTTTATTCCTCCTGCACGGTGTAATGGTGAAAGTGTGTGCATCCGTGTTAGTACTTGGCGTAGGCTATGATTGTGATCTCTTGTAGATTACGAAGTTAACTATTGCTATGATGGTATTGATGTGATCTATGCCTCCTTTCGTAGCGTGAAGGTGATAGTGTGCATGCTACGTTAGTACTTGGTTTAATTGTGTTGATCTGTCATGCACTCTAAGGTTATTTAAATATGAACATTGAATTGTGGAGCTTGTTAACTCCGGCATTGAGGGTTCGTGTAATCCTACGCAATGGTGTTCATCATCCAACAAGAGGGTGTAGAGTATGCATTTATCTATTCTGTTATGTGATCAAAGTTGAGAGTGTCCACTAGTGAAAGTATGATCCCTAGGCGTTGTTCGCAAATACTGCTATCACTGCTTGTTTACTATTTTACTGTATCTGTACTGTCCGCAATATCACCACCATCAACTACGCGCCAGCAAGCACTTTTCTGGTGCCGTTGCTACTACTTATTTATACCACCTGTATTTCACTATCTCTTCGCCGAACTAGTGCACCTATTAGGTGTGTTGGGGACACAAGAGACTTCTTGCTTTGTGGTTGCAGGGTTGCTTGAGAGGGATATCTTTGACCTCTTCCTCCCTGAGTTCGATTAACCTTGGGTGATCCACTTAAGGGAAACTTGCTGCTGTTCTACAAACCTCTGCTCTTGGAGGCCCAACACTGTCTACAAGAATAGAAGCTCCCGTAGACATCACGCCACCATCGCGAAACTCCGTCTTGGGACCAGAAACTCCGTTCTGGCACTCCGCCGGGACGGGGACTTGGAGGAGATCATCGCCATCATCACCACCGACGCCTCTCCATCGACCAGCAATGTTTCCCCCATCCATGTGTGAGTAATTACCCCGCTGTAGGCTGAAGGGGATGGTAGGGATTGGATGAGATTGGTCATGTAATAGCATAAGATTGTTAGGGCAGAGTGCCTAGTGTCCGTAATTGGTACTTTGATGATATTGTTGCAACTTTTTATGCTTAATGCTTGTCACTAGGGCCCGAGTGCCATGATCTCAGATCTGAACATGTTATTGTATCATGATGATATTCATTGTTTTATGATCTTAACTGCAAGTTGTATACACATGTCGCTGTCCGGAACCCGAGGCCCCAAAGTGACAGAAATTGGGACAACCGGAGGGGAAGGCAGTGATGTGAAGATCACATGTCTTCACGGAGTGTTAATGCTTTGCTCCGGTACTCTATTAAAAGGAGTACCTTAATTTCCAGTAGATTCCCTAGAGGCCCGGCTGCCACCAGCTGGTAGGACAAAAGATGTTGCGCAAGTTTCTCATTGCGAGCAAGTATGACTATATACGGAACACATGCCTATGGATTGCTTAGTACTTGGATACCGTTTTATTACTATCTGCAAATGCCCTGCTTTGATTGTTACATGAGTTTCTCTCATCCATGCAACGCCCGTTCATCCATCCCTGTGCCTACAGTATTTTAATCCTGCTGTTTACTATAATCACTACTCGTTGTCTTTGTTACACGCTTGTTGTTATTTCACTACTCGCTACTGCTATAAAACTGTTACTACTGACAAACTCTTGCGAGCAAGTCTGTTTCCAGGTGCAGCTAAATTGACAACTCCGCTGTTAAGGCTTTCAAGTATTCTTTGGCTCCCCTTGTGTCGAATCAATAAATTGGGTTTTACTTCCCGCGAAGGCTGTTGCGATCCCCTATACTTGTGGGTCATCAAGACTATTTTCTGGCTCCGTTGCCGGGGAGCATAGCTTTATTTGCAAGTTCACTTGGATTGATATTGTTCGCTGCAAATTCTCCATCATGGGTAAACCTCGCGATACTAAAGTCGCCATATTACCATCCACTACAAGAAAAGGTACAACTCTGAGTACCTCTGCTGCTCTTGATTCACCATCTGTGATAAGTCAACTTGTTTCACCACCACAAGCTTCACTTGCTGGTACTTCTACTGAATCTGAAAATTCTTATAATATTGATGATGTTTCTGCTGTGCTTGATGATAGTGGTTCATTGGGATCTTTTCTAGATGCTACAAATTGCTAGGTCTAGACAAATTGAAAATACTGAAACTCCTAATGAAAATGCTGCTACACCTGTTAATTCACCTGAGTCTGTTGAATACTCTAGTGATGATCCTGATGAGGATTATGTGGAACTTGATGATGATTTTATTGATAAATGCAATGCTACTACTGATGCAAGAAAAATTAAAAAGTTCCTTGCACAACATACTATTAGATATAAGCTGTCTCCTGATCCTAAATTTGCCACATCTCCTATAAACATTAAGGATAAGGATTATGATTTTTCTCTTGATTTATCTCATCTAGCTATTGTTGAGAAAACACCCTTTTGTGGTACTTAAAAAGAAAGTGCTGTAGAACACATGAATGAGCTTTCTACTTTGAGTAGCTTGTTTTCTGATGATGTCAAGATGCGTACTTATTTTGTTGCTAATTTTTTTCCTTTCTCATTAAAGGATGATGCTAAAACTTGGTATAATAGTTTGTCTCCTGGTTCTATTGATAGTCCAAGTGGTTTGCTTGATGTTTTCTTTCGGAAATATTTTCCTGCTAGTGCTCAACATATTGCTTTGCAGAAAATTTATAGTTTTGACCAGGAAGATGGAGAGAAATTGCCTGAAGCATGGGCAAGATTTTGGTCTCTTATCAGAGCTCGACCTGGACATGATCTGGAAAAGCACGATTTGAAGGAGATATGCCCTAGAGGCAATAATAAAGTGGTTATTATTTATATCTTTATGTTTATGATAAATGTTTATATGTCATGCTATAATTGTATCAACCGAAACATTAGTACATGTGTGATATGTAAACAACAAAGAGTCCCTAGTATGCCTCTTAACTAGCTTGTGGATTAATGGATGATTAGTTTCATAATCATGAACATTGGAATGTTATTAATAACAAGATTATATCATTGTATGAATGATGTAATGTACACACCCAATTAAGCGTAGCATAAGATCACGTCATTAAGTTATTTGCTATAAGCT